>NW_026006550.1:0-4809 GCF_001458135.2 Marmota marmota marmota
TTTTTTTTTTTTTTTTTTTTTTGTACCAGAGATTGAATTTAGGGGCACTTAACCACTAAGCCACATCACCAGCCTGTTTTATATTTTATTTAGAAACAGAGTCTCACTTAGTTGCTAAGGCTGGCTTTGAACTCACAATCCTGCCTCATCTTCCTCTGCTGCTGGGATTACAGACGTGTGCCTAATAAATCCCTATTGTCATGACATATAATCCTTTTAACACACTGTTGCATTAGGTTTTGTAATATTTCATTGAGAATTTCTACATTAATGTTCATAGGGGACATTTATTTATAATTTTCTTTTCTTATAGTCTTTTGTCTGATGTTAATATCTGGGTAATTCTGGCATCAGAACAAGTTTGGAAGTTTTCTCACCTCTTCTATTTTTTGAAAGAGTTTGAGGATGATTGGTGTTAAATCTTTTTGTAAATGCTTTCAGGTTTCACTTATGAATGCCTATAGCTCTGGGATTTTCTTTGTTCGGAAGGTTTTGATTATTGATTCAATCTTGTAGATCTATTTACATTTTCTATTTCTTCATGATGCAGTCCAGATAAGTTGTATTTGGGGGATTTTACGTATTTTATCTAAGTTATCCAACTTGTTGACATATAATTATTTATATTACTCTCATATAATCCTTTTTATTTCTGGAAAATCAGTAATAATGTCTCCTCTTTCATTTGTGATTTTAGCTGTTTCAGTTTGCAGTTTTTTCTTCATTAATCTAGCTAAAGTTTTGTCAATTTCGTTGATTATTTAACAGATACTCTATATTGTTTTTCTAGACCCCATTTTGTTTATCTCTGCTCTAATCTTTAACATTTCCTTCCTTCTACTAGCTTTGTCTTTTTTTTTAATATTTTTTAGTTGTAGATGGACACAATACCTTTATTTTATTTATTTATTTTTATGTGGTGCTGAGGATTGAACCCAGGGCCTCACACATGCATGCAAGGCAAGCTTTACCACTGAGCCACAACCTCAGCCCTAGCTTTAGATTTAATTTGTTGTTCTTGTTCTAGTGCCATAAAGCATAAGGTTATAATAAAACATAAGAACAATTGGAGATCATTCTTCTCTTTTAATTTAAAATTTTACAGCTATAGGTTTTCCTGTTATCTCTGTTGTCACTGAATCCCATTAGTTTTGGTGAACTGTATTTTCATTTTAATTTGTCTCAAGATACTTTCTAAATTCTGACTTAGCTGTTACAGAGGCAAATTCCTTACACAATCCACAGACAGGTTAGAAGGCTGAAAATGTGATCTGTTCTGCTTTTCCCAACTTTTGAAAGGGACTAAAGATCAGGCTTCTGCTTCTCCAAAACCCTCTACCACACTGTGGGAGCCCAGTAGGGGGTGGAGGGCGAATAAAAATGCTGCAAATTTTTTACTGCTTCCACTACTGTTTTTGTTTTGTTTTGTTTTGTTTTTGTTGTTGTTGTTGTTGTGGCCTGGGCTTTTCTTGGCTACTACCAATCTCTGATTGATTTCCAGTTTTCCTGTAGTTATTTGGCTCAGATTCTAGTTTATTGAGTGTTTCTTTGGAGAGGAGGAATAAAGGCCAGGAGATTCCTAGTCTACTATCTCACTGATTTCATTGATTAGGTATTTTTCTCTGTGTGTGATGCTGAGCAGTGAACCCAGAGTTTCACACATGCTAAAAGCTCTACCATTGAACTACACCCCCACCCCTTTATTAAGCTTTTTTGAAGGTAGAGTTCATCAGTTCTGGGTTGCAGATGACTGATTCTTTATGGCTGCTTTCTTCCTTGTTGTCCCAATTACTCTAGATGGTATGTGAATGAATAAATGAATGCATATTGAACCCAAATATTTATTACTTTAGGAACAAATAAATTGCTATATACTTCATTCAGGGGACTTCTATTTATTGTCATGACAGCAGCTCCACCAAGAAAAGCCCCAATGTTACTAATACATCATTTTGTGTTTAATAATCTGTTCTCCAAATCCAAGCCAAAAGCTTGAATGCTGCCTAGAGAGTCTGAGTTTCCAGATCTAAGAATGCAATGAGATAGATGTTCCAGTACCTTAGTCTGTATATCACATTCCTTTGTTCAATTAAGTTCCCATAAGTCTCCCTTCTCTCTTCCCCTATGTTGGTCCTTCTGTATTTGATTAACTTAATGCCTCATTGATATAAAATGACTGATTCCTGATTGTTTCCAGCAGAATTCAGGAGATCTAAATAGCTTTTATGTCTTTGTAGATTTCAGTTGCCTCCATGAAGAAGTCAGGGTCTTTACCTACCTTTGTATGGTTTGGAAGGACTGTTCATCAGGTAACATTTAAGTCCAGCTGTGTTTTCTGGTTTCCACAAGATAAGCTAAAGAAAACATGAATTAATTTCATTTGAACCATATTATAGCACTCCTGGAGTCTATGTTTAAATGAGGAGATTTAATGAACTTTATTTTAAATAACCATGTTGACAGGAGCACCTAGATTCCTTGGCTAGGTCCAGGAAGCTTTCTTTTAATCAGTCTAAGACTTATATAAACATCCTGACAACTCTTAAGGTAATTAGCACAGTTAGTAGAGAGTGGGGGAGGGGTGTCTGGTTTATCACAAAGGAATAGTTTTTAGTTACAGATTTACACAAAGAGAGAAACAGAGCAAGGACCCACATCTCAACGATTGATTGAAACCTCCTTTAGAATACATTAAAGATGTGGTGGTTTGTTTTTTAATTTGTCAAAGCAAAAGTCTCAGCCAAGGAGGAAGAGACTCCTCATAATGACCAAAGGGTGATTGTTGTTTTCAATACCCTTCTTCCTCTTCCTTCCCAGAATCTAAGAGACCCATAGCTGACCTCAGCCCAAGTGAACTTACTTTAAACTCCAAGCCAGGTTTCTCTTGTGCAAGCAGATAGGCTTTGACAAGATATGTGCAGGAAAGTAACTATTCTTTTCTTATCAGGATTTACAACACAGCTAACCTTAAATGAGAGAAAAGGAGCCACTTTAATTTTTGTTTTGAAGAGAAATGGGTCCGTCTGCCTGCTAAATACATCTTTTTTTCCCATTGACCGAGGCTTTACCAGGATATAGAAGCTCAGAATGAAGAACCCCTTCCCTACATCCATTCATCAGAGAAGGGACCAAGGGAGTGATGTTCAGTCACATGGAAGGTCACTAAATGATCACACCAAAGGGTTAAGTACTTGCCTAAAACCTCCTTAAAGGGGTGGAGGTGGAGATTACAGTATCACTAGAAGCCTGAAGAGTAAAGGAATGAGGGCTCCAAAGGTAGAGAGGAACAGAAATCTGGTAACATCTTAAAGGATAGAACTTCTCCTTTCTATTATTAGGACCTTCATCTGTCCATTTAAAGTGAGGTTACACTCAGGAGATGATGGTGTAAACAAGAACATCAGAGCACTCAGGCTGAACACAGCTCAGAAAATGCTCAAAGCCCAGAAGCTGGAAGGACATTCTCCAAAAGGGTCTAATCACAGTAGTTTCCCTGTCAATGCCATGCAGAGACACAGTAAGTATCTGAAGTCTCAGCGCCCAATATATCTACGAGGAGGAGAAAAATGTGTCTTTGCACACTTCTCCCCAGCCCCTTGCAATTTAGCTCTGACTGCTTCTCTTGTGATGTTATCAGTTGATTACCTAATAGTTGTACAGATACACACATATTTGCACACATGTATATATCTATCATGTGTCCTAGTGAGTGTCCCACATGCACCAACACTTGTTCCCACTGAATTGTCAACCCCTACCTAAAGCATTAGATCATAGGATGTTTCCCCTTTCAGAAGTCATTTGACAGCGGCTTAAGATGACCAAAAGGGGTTCACAGCAGAACCAGGAATAACTTTCTAATAATATACTAAAAGGTACTTGGAGGACATAATTAGGAACAGAGAGAAAAGAAACAATGGGTGTGTGGTGGTGGGGGGGAATGCTCAGGGTCTCCAAAGCACCTAGGAGTGCTTCAGGCAGGTAAGAACACAACACTAAGTTTCTATTTCCTCACCTGGAAAATGGAGATCATAATAATTGTACTTTATAAAATAAAACATCATTGATTATTTTTTTTTCTGCTAAGGGCCATCCTTTTGCCATATCATTTACCTCTCTTCCCATCAACCAGTGAGCACTGTTTTGTTTAGTAAACTGACTGTGGGATCTATACATAGGAGATACTACAGGAGACTTGCTGAAGTATATTTTAGAAAGTGAGGGCCACAAACTTTTTGTTTCCTTATAGAGTGTAAGGTTGACATGGGATGACTTGGTGGTGGGAGGGTCAGAAAGCATGAAAAATAACAAATGATTTGACCCAACCAAAATATCCAACTATAAGTAATTGATTAAATAAAGTAAATCCATGTAATGGAACATGCCATAGTCATCAATAAAAATGGGGAAGAATTTTATGTACTGAAGTTGACATAGTCATAAAAATTTAAGTCAAAAAACAGATGGATAAAGAGCAGAGTACATTGAACACTAAAAAGAAAAATAAAAGTCTATATTAATATTTGTATTTGTTTTAAGAAACAAAGGTACACAAGAATTAATAAATGTGGTACAGCTGAGGGATTGTGGGAGATGAGCATATGGAGGACAAAGGTATGAGAGAGTTTTCACCATATACATTAATTTGTATATGTGTACATATATGTATTTATTTTTTAACCATGTGAATATATCACCTATTCCCAACATTAAATAATATTATGATTTAAAGTTAATAGGTGGCTTTTACTTTCTTCTTTATAAATAAATACATCTATAAAGAAATATATATGTATGTATATTAGGAAA
>NW_026006551.1:0-4807 GCF_001458135.2 Marmota marmota marmota
TAGACCCTACCCGAGATATAACCATAACTATACATTTGACCCTAAACCTAAGCCTAATCCTCAAACTACCATTAGACCTAACACTATTGATAATCCTAAAACTAACTGTTACCCTAGCCTAATCCCTTAAAAAAAAAAAAAAACCCGAGCCTTGTCCTAACCATAAATGTTAACCTAAACCAAATCCTAATTCTAAAACTAGCCATAACCTTCTAGCTCTAATTCATGTCCTAGTCCTAAAATTAACCCTGACCCTGACTTATATTCTAACACTAACCTTAGTTCTAAATATCACCCTAACCCTAAAGATTACACTAAGACTAGAACTAGACCAAATACTAACTCTAAACATAACCTTATATCTTATATTAGTGATAGACCTAACCCTAGCCCTAAACCTAAGAGAAAAACTAGCACTAATCTGAGCCCTAATGCTAGATGTAAACCTAAACCAAAACCTAACCCTAGCCCTATCCCTAAACCTAAACCTAGCCCTAACTCTAGCTCTAACTCTATCACTTACCCTAAGCCAAACTCTATCCATAATGCTAACCTTAGTCCTAATCTTAATCCATAGCCTAATCCAAACTCTAATCCTATTACTAGTCCTAACCCTAGTCCTCAGTCTAGCACTAACCCTAACTCAAATCCTTACCCTAACAAAAACCCTTAGTCTAAATCCAACCCTAACCCTAAACCTAGCCCTACCAGTAAACTTATACCTAAACCTAACCCTAACACTAGCCCTAGACCTAATCCTAATCCTAAATATAGCCATAACTCTAGACCTAGACAAAAAAAAAAAAAACGTGAGCCAAAGCTGTAACATAATCATTAACCTAAAGAAAACACTAACCATAACCCTAGACCTAACACTTGTCCTAATTTTGGCTTTCACCCTAAACCTAACTCTAACCTGAACACTGACCTTAACACAAACACTAAACCTAGCTCTAAACCTGAACTGAACCCAAAACCTAAACCTAACACTAGACATAGACATAAGCCTAACCCTAAAAGTAGCTCTAATCAGAACCTTAGAACTTACATTTACACATAGCCTTAACACTGGGCCTAAACCTAACACAAGACCTAGACCTAATCCGAGGCCTATTACTACCCTAAGCATAACCATAATCCTAAATGTAGCCCTAACTCTAACCCTCGCCTTAAACATAACCCTAGCTCAAAGCCTAATACTTAGCCTAAACATAACCCTAGCCCTATTTCTTAACATAAACCTAACCCTAGCCCTAATCCTAATTTTAACCCTAGTACTAACCTTAGCTCTAACCCTAACATTACCCTAACCCTAACCCTAACACTAATAATAACCCTAGCCCTAAACCTAACCCTATCTCTAACCCTAATCTTAAACCTCACCCTCAATCTAACCCTAAATCTAACCTTTGCCATAAACTTAACCCTAACTCAAACCCAAAATCTTACCCTAAATCAAAACTAAACCTATCCCTAAACCTAAATTTAACCATAACCTAAACTTAACCCTAACCCTAATCTTACATCTAACCCAATACATTACTCTAAAACTAATCCTAACCCTAATGAAAACCCTAGCCCTAACCCCAACCCTAACCCTAACCATAACCCTAATCCAGAACTAACACTAAATATAACACTCCCCCTAGCTTAAAACCTAATCCTTACCCTAACCCTAACCCTAGCCCTAGCCCTAGCCCTAACCATAACCCTAACTCTAGTCCTAACCCTAACACTAAACCTAGCACTAATCCTGGTCCTAATTTAGCCCTATGCCTAACCCTAATCCTAACCTTGGAATTAAGACTAAATATAATTCTCACACAGGACCATTCCCTACTTCTAACCCAATCTCTTACCATAACCCTAAACCAAGCCCTAACCCGACTCATAACCCTTACACTATCCTTAGCCCTAGCACTAACTCTAAATTGAAGCCTATCTCTAAAACTAACCGTAACTCAATTCCTCAGCCTAACTCTGAAACTAGCTCTAACCCTAATGCTAATCCTAAAATTAGCTCTAACCCAGCCCTAGCCCTAAAAAAAACTAAACCATATCCCTAACACTAACCCTTACCCTAGACAAAACCCTAACCCTAGCCAGCCCTACCCTAGCCCTAATTTGAAACCAAAACCTAACCCTAAAACTAATCATGACCCTGACTCATATCCAAAGAGTAAACCTAGCTCTAAACATCACCATAACATTAAATCTAATGCTAACACTAGACGTAGCCCTAAAGCTAAACCTAAAACTAACCCTAAACGTAACCGTAGTATTACAATAGCCACAACCATAACACTAGCCCTAACCCTAATACAAAACTAGCCATAATCCATCCCCTAACACGAGCTTTAACCCTAAATCTAACCCTAACCCTAGTCCTAACCCTAGCTCTAAATTTATCCTTTACCCTAAGCCAAACCCTCACCCTAATGCTAATCATATACTTAGCTCTAATCTTTAGCCTAACCACAACCCTAACTGTATAACTAGTCCTAACCCTAGCCTTCATTCTAGATCTACCCATAAACCAAACGTTAACCATATCCCTGACCATTATGCTGACCCTAACACTAATCTTAGGTCAAAATCTAAACCTAATCATAAACCAAACCCTAACACTAGCCCTACTGGTAACCTTATAACTAAACCTAACCCTAACACTAGCCCTAGACCTAAACCTGATCTTATATCTAGTCATAACTCTAGTCCTAGACCTAAAGAAAAACCTAGACCTAGCCCTAATAATAACCTTTAGCCTAAACCAAACACTAACTCTTCCCCTAGACCTAAACCCAGTCCTAATTTTGGCTTTAACCATAACAATTACCCTACCCGAACACTGTCCCTGACACTAATATTAACCCAAGCTCTAAACTTCACCCTAACCCTAAAACTAACCCTAAAACTACACCTAGCCCTAACATTAACCATAAAACTTGTCCTAATCACTACACTAGTTCTTACATTAGCCATAGCTCTAACCTATCACAAAACCTAGCCTTATTCCAAGCCCTACCTTAGCATTAACCCTAAAGCTAACCCTAACAATAACCCTAGCCCTAACCGTAACACTTAGCCTAACTCTAGACCTAATCCTAACCATAACCCTAGCCCTAACCCTAACTCTACCCCTCTTCATTACCCTAAGATAACTATAATCCTTATTCTAACCCTAGGTGGAACCCTAATCCTAGCACTAGGCTTAACCCTATAATCCATATACCTACACTTAGCCAGAACCCTAAAACTAACTGCAATTACCTGATCCCTAAACATAAGACTAATTTGAGCCCTAAATCTAAATCTTAACCTAACCCAAACTTTAACCTTGACCCTGACTCTAATAATACCCATAGATCTATACCTGACCCTAACAAGAAACCTAACCATTACAATAGACCTAGCCATAAACCTAACCCTAAAACTATCCCTAACTGTACCCTAGACCTGACATTATCCCTAGCTCTAATCCTACTCCTAACCCTAAAAAACATCTTAGCCTGCGTCCTAGACATAAATTTTGCCTTAATCATAACCCTAACTCTAAAATTAACCCTAACATTAATCCTAATCCTCACCCTAGTCCTAAAACTAGCTATATTCCCATCCCATACCCTAAACCTAATTCTAACCCTAAACCTAACACTAACCCTAGCCCTAACCCTAGGTCTAATCCTATCACTAGCCCTAGCCCTAATACAAGCCCTAATTTAGCCCTATCCCTAACCCAACCCCTAGCCCTAAGACTAACTCTAACTCTGACACTAGTCCTATACATAGTTCTAACCCTATCTCTTATCATCACTATACACCTAGCCCTAAAAACAGCCCAACCCTAGCCCTATACTTAGCCCTATCTCAAAACCTAGATCTAAACCTAACTCTAAATCTAAAACTAACCCTAAAACTAAATCTATCCATAACTCTACTCCTAACCCTAACCCTTAACCTAAGCCTAAATCACACACTTACAATAGCCCTAACACTAAGACTAATCTTTAAACTAGCCCTAATCCTTCCACTAGCCATAAAACAAAACAGAGTCATAGCCCTTAACATAACCCTTAATGTAAAATAAATCATAACCCTACACCTAGCCCTAACCCTAGCCCTAATTATAGTCTAACCCTAACCTGAAAACTAACCCTGACCCTGACTCTGACCCTAACACTAACCCTAACATCATCATCACCATAAATCTAACCTTAACACTAGTCTTAGACCTAAATCTAACCCTACAATTAGCTCTAAACATAAACGTACTTCATACATTAGCGGTAGCCTTAACCCTAGCCCTAACCTAACAAAAAACCTAGCCTTAATCTGAGTCCTAAACCTAGCTTTAACCCTAAAATTAAACCTAACCCTAATCCAAATACTAGTCTTAATCCTATACATAACACTAGCCCTAAGCTTGGGGCTAACCCTATACATTACCCTAATAATAGCCCTAACCCTTATGATAACACTAGGCCTAACCCTAACCCTATCCATTACACCAAACCAAACCTAAACCCTAAACCTAACCCTGTCATTACCCTAATCCTAAATCTAACACTAATTCGAGCCCTGCACCTAAACACTAACTTAATCTAAACCTAATTCTTACCCTGACCCTAAAAATAACCCTAGATCTAAAACTGAACTTAACCAAAAACCTAACCCATACACTGGACCAAACCGTAAACCTAACACTGTATCTATTCCTAACTGTAACCCTAGACCTGACATTAGCCCTAGACCTAATGTTATCGCAAATCCTAAAACAAATCCTAGTCATCATCCTAGTCCTAAACAT
>NW_026006552.1:0-3806 GCF_001458135.2 Marmota marmota marmota
CACTAACCCTATCCATTACACTAAACCACACCTAAATGCTAAACCTAACCCTTTTATTATCTTAACACTAAACCTAATGATAATTCAAGCCCTAAATCTAAACCCTAACCTAACCCAAATCCTCACCTTGATACTGACCCTAATAATAACCCTGGCTCTAAAACTGACCCTTAGTATAAACCTAACCCCTACACTGGAAGAAGCCATAAACATAACACTAAATCTATCTCTAACTGTAACCCTAAACCTGACATTAGCCCTAGCCCTAATACTAGCCCTAAACCCAACACAAATATTAGCCCTCATCCTAGCCCTAAACCTAGCTTTAACCCTAACCCTAACCCTAACACTAGCCCTAACTCTAATTCTAATACTTGCCCTAGCCCTCAACCTAGCTATAACCCAATCCTTTACCCTAACGTAACCCTAACTCTAACCCTAACCCTAGGCCTAAACCTAACACTAACACTAGCCCTAACTTAGCCCTATCCCTAACCCTAACATTAACCCTAACCCTAAACTTAAGATGAACTCTAACTCTCACACTAGCCCTATAACTTGTTCTAACCCTATCCCTTACCATAACACTAAACCGAACCCTAACTCTAATCCTAACCCTTGCCCTATCCTTAGCCCTAGCCATAACCATAGATCAAAACCTAACTCTAAATCTAACCCTAACCCGAAGCCTAAGCCTATCCATTATAAATACATTTATATCTAGACTCTATGTCTACAGATGTTGGCTTCAATTATTATTTAGAATATAGTCATTAGTTTCATAAAAGGCATACCATTTCTGGTCGAGTATAGAGAACTGAGGGTCAGGGGTAGGATGCTATGTTAAGGGGGAAAGGAGTGAGTGTATGGGATTAATCTAATTTAGCAAATTTGGAAGAGAACTCTAATGAATAGACAGGGGGAACTCATGGAATAATGTATAAATCCATACTCCTTATCTGTATTCATAAAATTACCCTATGTATAAATAGTAAAAGTTGGGAGGCTGAAATTGGGATAGAGGGAGAAAGAAAAAAACAAGAAAAAAATAACAAGGACATAAAGAAAGACAGGGAGAAAGAAAATAAGAGAAAATAAAGGGGTGATGTGGTGGGGCCTATGTAATTTCTCTATATTATACTATTCTGGTGATTCAGTTCTTAAAGTCCAATTTCATGCAAAGTTCTTGGTTTCACACATGTTGAGGTTGTGAGGACCAGAGGGGGAAGGGTAGAGGAGAATGGATGAGAAGAGCGAGAAAAGAAAAGTAAAAAAAAAAAAAAAAGTGTCTCCAGGGGCTGGGGATTTGGCTCAAGCGGTAGCGTACTTGCCTAGCATGCATGTGGGAACATGCCATTAATAATTCTCCTAGCTCTAAACCTGACCCTTACCCTAAAACTAACCCTTACCCTAGACCTAACCAAAAACCTAAGCTTGAAAATATCCGTACCGGTAACCCTAGACCTGACATTATCCCTAGCCGTAATCCTAGCCCTAACCCTAAAACAAACCCTAGCTCTTATCTTAGCCCTAAACATATCCTTAATCATAACCCTAACTCTAAACCTTGGCCTAACCCTAACACTAACCCTAGCCCTAATCTTAGCCCTAATTTAGCCGTATCTCTAACCCTAATCCTAACCTAGCCCTAAGACTGTCTAACTCTCACACTTGCCCTAAATCTAGTTCTGACTCTATCCCTTACTGGAACCCTAATCCTAGTTCTAACCCTAGGCCTAACCCTAGACCTTCTCTTAGCCCTAGCCCTAACCCTAGATCTAACCTTAAATCTAAATCTAACCCTAACCATAAGCCTAAACCTAAATCTAACACTAGCCCTAATTCTAACCCTAATGCTAATCCTAAAACCAGTCCTAACTCTAGCCCTAGCCCTAATACAAAACCAAGCCATATCCCTCACCCTGATCCTTAACCTAAACCAAACCTTAACCCTACACCTAGCGCTAACCTTAGCCCTAATATTGAGTTTTAAGCCAAAAACTAAAACTAACACTGAACCTGACCTAACCCTAAACCTAGCTCTAACCCTAACCCTAAGTCTAACACTAGACTTAGCACTAACCCTAACCATAAAACTAGGCTTAATGTAATCCTAGTACTTATATTAGACATAAACCTAACCCTAGCCTTAACTTAATCCAAAACCTAGCTCGAATCTCTGCCCTAACCATAGCTTTAACCCTAAACCTAACCTTAACCCTAACACTAGCATTAATTGCAACCATAACCCTAGCCATAAACTCAGCTCTAACCCTATTCATTACCCTAAACCTAACCTGAAACCTAAACCTAACCCTATTATTACCCTAATTTTAACCCTAATGCTAATTTGAGCCCTAACTTAAAACCTTAACCTATCCCAAACAATAATAATGACCCTGACCCTAATAATACCCTTAGCTCTAAACCTGACCCTCACCTTAAAGCTACCATTACACATAAACCTAACCCTAAAACTACCTTTAACCATAATGCTGAACTTGAAATTAGCCCTAGACCTAACCCAAACCGTAACTCAAGATTTAACCCTAATTCTAACACTTGCCCTAGCCCTAAACCTAGCTATAACCCCATCCCTTACCCTAAACCTAACCATAACCCTAAACCTAATGCTAACCCAATGCCCCAACCCTAGGCCTAACAATAACACTAAGCCTAGCACTAATCCTAGCCCTAATTTAGTCCTATCCAATCCCTAACCTTAGCACTAAGACTAACTCTTGCCCTAGCCCTATCGCTAGTTCTATCCTTAGCCCTAGCCCTAATCCTAACTCTAAATATAAACCTAACTCTACATTTAACTGTAACCATAAGCCTAAACCAAATGCTAACGTAGTCCTAACAATAATGCTAATCCAAAAAATTGAACTAACCCTAGCCCTAGTCATAAAACCAAGCCATAGCCCTAACATCAACCCTTATTCTAAACCAAACTCTAAAACTACAATTAGCCCTAACCCTAACTCTAAAATTAACCCTGAACCTGACGCTGACCCTAACACTAATCCTAGCTCTAAACAATACCCTATCCTTAAATTAAGCCTAGCACTAGACCTAGCTTTAACCCTAACCATAAAACTAGCCCTAATCATAACCCTAGTTCATACATTAGTCATTGTCCTAACCCTACCCCTAACCCTAACACAAATCTTACCTGTAATCTAAGACCTAACCCTAGATTTAACCCAAATCTTAACCCTCACTCTAGCCCTAACCCTAACCCTAGCCCTAACCCTTTCCCTTACCCAAAGCCAAACCCTAACCCAAATGCTAACCCTAGTACTAACCCTAATCCTTAGCCCAACTTATATCTAACCATATTACTAGTCCTAACCCTAGACCTCATTCTAGCTCTAACCCTAACCCTGACCCTTATTCTGATCCTAACACTAACCCTGGGTATAAACCTGATCCTATCCCTAAACCAAACCCTAACACTAGCCCTACTGGTAAACCTATATCTATACTTAACTATAACACTAGCCCTAGACCTAAAGCTAATCCTAAAAATAGCTATAACTCTAGCCTCAGACCTAAACAAAAACCTAGCCATAGCCCTCACAATAACCCTTATCCTAAACCAAACACTAACCCTACGCCTAGACCTAAACCTAGTCCTAATTTGGGCTATATACCTAATCCTAACCCTATCCCAAACACTGATTTTTACCCTAACACTAAGCCTTTGCTCAAAACCTGACCCTAACCCAAAACCTAGACCTAACACTAGACCTAGCCATAACCCTAACCCTAAAACTAGCCCTAAACATAACCCTAGCTCTTAC
>NW_026006552.1:12944-147802 GCF_001458135.2 Marmota marmota marmota
TTAAGGCAAGTTTTAGGATTAGCATTATTGTTAGGGCTAGTGTTGGAGTTTGGTTTAGGATTATGTTTATGGTTAAATTTAGTGTTAGTTTTAGATCTAGGGTTAGGCCTAGGGCTAAGGATAGAACTAGGGGTATGGCTAAGGCAAGAGTTAGAGTTAGTCTTAAGGCTAGGTTTAAGTTTAGGATAGGACTAAATTAGGGTTAGCCCTAGGCTTAGTGGTAGTGTTAGGCCTAGAGGTATGGCACGGGTTATGGTTAGGTTTAGGATTATGCTTAGATTTAGGGTTATGGTTTGGTTTAGGGTAAGGAATGGAGTTATACCTAGGTTTAGGGCTAGGGCGAGGGTTAGAATTAGAGTTAAAGCTTGGGTTATGGTTTGGGTTAGGGTTAAGGCTAGGTTTAGGGCTAGGATTAGGGCTAGGGCTAATTTCAGGTCTAGCTTTATAGTTAAAGATAGTTTTAGGGTTAGGTTTATGGCTACATCTAGTGTAAGGTTAGGTTTAGGTTTAGGGTCAGGTTTAGAGCTAAGGGTATTTTTAGGGTCAGGGTTGTGATTAGTATTTGGTATAGTTTTAGGTTTATATTTAGGGCTCATATTAGCATAGTGTTAGGATTAAGATAATGATATAGTTAGGTTTAGCTTTCAAGTTAGGTTTAGGGTAATGGATAGGGTTAGGTTAGGGATACAGTAAGATTTAGGCCTAGGGTTAGCATTAGGGTTAGGATTATGGTTAGGGTAATGGATAGGGTTAGAGCTAGTTTTAGGGCTAAAATTATGGTTATTTTTAGTGCTAGGATTAGGATTAAGGTTAGGGTTAAAGCTCGGGTTAGGGCTCAGATTAGGGCTAGGTTTTGGGTTAAGTTAGGGTTAGCTTTAGGGTTATGGCTAATGTACGTACTAGGATTACAATTAGGGCTAGTTTTAGGGTTAGGCTTTGGGATAGGTCTAGTGTTATGTTTAGGGTGATGTTTAAAGCTAGGGTTTGTGTTAGCATCAGAATCAGGGTCAGAGTTAGTTTCAGGGTTCTGCTTACAACTCTAATTAAGGCTAGGGTTAGGGCTAGGTTAGGGTCAGGGTCAGGGTTAGGGTTTGTTTTAGGTATGAGTTTAGGGTTACTGCTCAAATTAGCATTAGGGTTAGGGTTAGGGTAAGGATAGGGTTAGATTGAGGGTTCAGGTTTGGTTTATGTTAATTGATAGGGTTGGGGTTAGCAATAGGCTTAGGGTTAGACCTAGGGTTAGCATTAGGGAAAGGGTTGTGTTTAGGGTAATGGATACAGTTAGAGTTAAGTTTAGTGCTAGATTCATGGTTAAGATTATGTGTTGAGATAGGGTTAGGCCTAGAGTTAGCATTAGGGTAGGGGTTATGGTTAGGGTAATGAATACAGTTAGAGCTAAGGTTAGAGCTAGACTATTGGTTGGGATTAGGTCTTGAGTTAGTTTTAGAGTATGGGTTAGAACTAGGGTTAGGGTTATGTTTAGTGTAAGGGTTAGGTTATGACCTATGGTTAGGGCTAGAGCAAGGGATAGGTTCAGGGTCATGCCTATGGATAGGATTATGGTAGTTTTAGGGTTAGGGTTAGGGGAATGGTTATAATTAGGGTTAGGGTTAGGGTAAGGGGATTTTGAATACATTCAGATGTAGGCTTAGGGTTAGGGATAGAGTTAGATTTAAGTTTAGGGTTAGGGTTAGGTCTATGGTTATGTTTAGGTTTATGGTAAGGGTTAGGGTTTGAGCTATGGTTAGGACTATAGCGAGTATTAGTTTAGGGTTAGGTCTATGGTTAGATTTCTGTTTAGGGTTAGGATTATGGTTAGGGTTAAGGCTAGGATTACAATTAGGGTTCGGGTTAGGTTAAGGGTAATGGGTACGTTTAGAGCTAGGGTTAGGGATAGGGTTAAGGTTGGGATTAGGACTAGGTTTAGGGTTAGATTTAGGGATAGTTCTAGGTTTATGTTTATGGTAAGGGTTAGGCTTTGAGCTAGGGTTAGGACTAAGGTGAGGGTTAGGTTTGGGTTAGGGCTAGGCTTAGGGTTAGTGTTATGCTTAGGGCTAGTTTAAGGCCTAGGGTTAGCTCTAGGTTTTGTGTTAGGTTTAGGGTTAGGGTTAGGGTTAAGGCTATGGGTAATATAAGAGCTAGGGTTATGGTTAGGGCTAATTTTAGGGTTAGGGTTATGCCTAGGTCTAATGTTTGGTTTAGGTTTTCAGTTAGGGTCAGGTTTAGAAGTAGGTTTACTGTTAAAGGCAGAGTCAGTGTTTGGGTTAGAGTTCAAGTTAGGGTTCCAGCCAAAATTAGGACTAGGTTTAGGTCTAGGGGTAGGGTTAGTGTTTGTGTTAGGATAAGGGTTATTGTTAGGCCTAGTACTAGGTTAGTTTTAGAATATGAATCAGTGTCAGGGTTAGGGTTAGGACTCTAATTAGGGATAGAGTTACTGTTATGTTTTGATTTAAGTTTAGGATGGTGTTTTGAGCTAGGGTGAGTTTAGCATATGAGTCAGTGTCAGATATACTTTTAAGGTTAGGGTTAGGACTCGTATTAAGGTTATGGTTAGGTCTCGGTGTATTGTTAGGGTTTGGTTTAAGTTAAGATTTAGGGTTAGGGCTATTGCTCAGTTTTGTTTTACTACTAGGGTTAAGGTGGAGCTAGTTTCAGTGTTACGCTGAGGCTTAGGTTCAGGGTTAGATTTAAAGTTAGGATTAGATTTAGGATTAGGGCTAGGACTAAGGATAGGGAAAGGATTAGGGCTAGGGTTAGGGTTATGGTAATTGATAGGCTTAGAACTAAGGATAGGGCTAGTGTGAGAATTAGAGTTAGTCTTAGGGCTAGGGTTAGGGTTAGGTTTAGGTATAATTTAGCGGTATGGCCAGTGTTAGGGTTTGCTCTAGGTTTAGGGTCAGCTTTAGATCTAGGGTTTGTGTTTGGGTCAGAATAAGGGTCCAGGTTAGCGTTAGGGTTTGGGATAGAATTAGAACTAGAATGAGGGTTAAGGTCAGGACTATTAATTGAGTTAGAAGTTTGGTTAGTCTAAAAATTAGGGATAGGTCTAGGTTTACCATTAGTGTTAGAGTTTCAACTCAGGGTAAGGGATAAGGTTAGATCTAGGGTTAGGGCTAGAGTTAGGGTATGGTTAGGGTTAAAGCTAGATTTAGGGATCAGATTAGGACTAGTTTTTGTGTTAGGCTTAGGACTGGGGTTAGGGCAATCACTAATATAAAAACTTGAGTTACAATTAAGGTTAGTTTTAGGGTTAGGGTTAGGGGTAGTTTTAGTGTTAGGGTTAAGTTTAAGGTTAAGGTGATATTTAGAGCTAGGTTTAGTTTTAGGATGAGTCAGGGTCAGGGTTACGATTAGGACTCAAATAAGGGCTAGGGTTACTGTTAAGTTTTGGTTTAAGTTTAGGATGGTGTTTTGAGCTAGGGTGAGTTTAGCATATGAGTCAGTGTCAGGTATACTTTTAAGGTTAGGATTAGGACTCGAATTAAGGCTATAGTTAGGTCTAGGTGTAGTGTTAGGGTTTGGTTTAAGTTAGGTTTAGGGTTAGGGCTATTGCTTTGTTTTCTTTTACTTCTAGTTGTAGGGTTAGGGCTAGTTTTATGATTAGCATTAGGATTAGGTGTAGTGTTAGTGTGAATCTTAGGCTTAGGGTTAGGGCTAGGACTAAGGATTGGGCAAGGGTTAGGGCTAGGGTTAGGGTTATGGTAAGGGCTAGGATTAGAACTAGTGATAGGGATAGTGTGAGAGTTATTGTTATTCTTAGGGCTAAGGTTAGGGTTAGGGTTAGGGATAAGGCTAAATTAGGGCTAGGATTAGGTCTATGGCTAGTGTTCAGCTTAAGCATAGAAATAAGGTTAGATTTAGGATTTAGTTTAGGGTAAGCTAGGTTAGTTTTAGGGGTAGGGTGATGTTTAGAATAAGGGTTAGGATTAGGGTTAGGATTAGGATTAGGATTAAGGCTAGGTTTAGTGCTAGGATGAGGGCTAGGGTTTGTTTTACAATTAGGGATAGGATTAGTAGTATGGCTAATTTCAAGTATAGAATTATGTTTAAAGATAGTTTAGGGTTAGAATTATGGCTACATCTAGTGTAAGGTTTAGGTTTATGGTTAGGGACAGGTTTAGGGCCAGGTGTATTGTTAAGGTGAATGTCTAGGTTAGGGTTTGGGATAGGTTAAGGCTTAAATTTAGGAATCTAATTAGCATATTGGTAAGGGTTAGGGTAATGATAGGCTTAGAATTAGGGTTCATGTTAGGTTTAGGGAAATGGATAGGCATAGGAGTAGAGATATGGTTAGGTTTAGGCCTAGTGTTAGCATTAGGGTTATGGTTATGGTAATGGATGGATAGGGTTAGGTTTAGGATTATGGTTATGATTAGGGCTAGGGCTAGGATTAGGTTTAGTGTTAGGGTAAAAGGTCGGGTTAGGGCTCAGATTAGGGCTGGGTTTTGGGTTAAGTTAGTGCTAGGGTTAGGATTACAGTTAATGTAAGTACAATGGTTATGATCAGGGCTAATTTTAGGATTAAGATTGAGGATAGGTTTAGTGTTAGGGTTAGTGTTAGGGTTAGGGTGATGATTAGAGCTAGGGTTAGTGTGATTGTCAGAGTCAGGGTCAGGGTTAGTCTTTGGGTTCAGCTTAAAACTTGAATTAGGTCCAGGGTTAGGGGTAAGTGTATGGGTAGGGTTTGGTTTAGTTTAAGGGTTAGGGAAAGAGTTTATGGCTCATTTTGTTAAGGTTATAGGTAGGATTAGGGCTAGATTTAGGATTAGTGTTAGGGTTAGTGGTAGTGTTAGGGTTAGGCTTAGGCTTCGGGTTAGGGTTAGAATTAGAGTTAGATTTTGATCTAAGGTTAGTAGTAGGGCTATGGATAGGGCAAGGGTTGGTACTAAGTTTAGGGCTAGGGTTAGGGTTGCAGTAAGGGATAGGGTTAGAACTAGTGATAGGGCTAGTGTGACAGTTAGATTTACTCTTAGGTCTAGGGTTAGAGTTAGGTTTAGGGATAGGGTGAAATTGGGGCTAACATTAGGGCTAGGGTTAGTATTGGGGTTAGAGCTAGGGTTAGGGTTAGCATTAGGATTAATCTAAGTTTAGGGCTAGATAAGGGCTGGTGTTTTTGTTAGGGTCAGGGCTAGAATTAGGGCTAGGGCTAATGTCAGGTGTGGGTTTAGGGTTGAGGAGAGGATATTTTTAGGATTAGGTTTATGGCTAGGTCTAGTGTAAGTGTTATGTTAAGGGTTAAGGGTCAGGTTTAGAGCTAGGGGAATTATTAAGTCAGGGTCAGGTTAGAGTTTGGTTGAGGTTAGGGTTTAGTGTTATGGCTCAAATAAGCATTAGGTTCAGGGTTAGGGTAATGATTGGTGTTTGTTTAGGGTTCAGTTTATGTTTATGGTAATTGATAGGGTTAGGTTTAGTGAAAGGGTTAATGTTAGGCCTAGGGTTAGCATTAGGGTAAGGGTAATTGTTAGGATAATTGATAGGGTTGGAGCTAAGGTTAAGGCTAGGGTTATGGTTAGGAATAGGTTTTGATTTAGGGTTAGGGTTAGGGTTAGAACTAGGGTTTGGGTTTAGGGTTATGTTTAGCATAAGGGTTAGGTTTTGAGCAAGACTTAGGGCTAGGGCGAGGGTTAGGTTTAGAATTAGGTCTAGGGATAAGATTAGAGGACAGTTAGGGTTACGGTTGGATTAGAGCTAGCATCATCATTAGGGGTAGGGTTAAGGTTAGAGTAATGGATATGGTTAGATGTAGGCATAGGGTTATGGTTAGTGTTAGATTGAGGTTTAGGGTTAGGTGTATGGTTATGTTTAGGTTTATGGTAAATGTTAGGTTTTGAGCTAGGGTTAGGTCTATGGCAAATGTGAGGTTTAGGGTTAGGTCTAGGGTTAGTTTTTTGGTTAGGTTTAGGGTTATATTAGGCCTAGAGTTATCAAAATGGTTAGGGTTAGCTTTAAAGTAATGAGTAGGTTTAGAGCTAGGCTTAGGGCTAGGGTTAAGTTTAGGATTAGGGCTAGCGTTAGAGGTATATTTAGGGATAGGTTAGGTGTAGAGTTGGGGATAGGGTTAGAGCTAGAATGAGGATAGGGTTATGACTATTAATAGGGTTAGAGTTTTGGTTAACTTAAGGATTAGCAATAGGTCTAGGGTTACCTTTAGGGTTAGGGTTTTGCTTTGGGTAAGGGATAGCCTTAGAGCTAGGGTTAGTGCTAGAGTTAGGTTTAGGGTTAGGTTAAACCTAGGTTTAGGGCTCGGATTAGGGCTAGTTTTTGTTTTAGGGTTAGGGCTAATTTTATGGCAATGGCTAATGTAAGAACTAGGGTTACAATTAGGTTTAGGGTTAGGATTAGTTCTTGTGTTAGGGTTAGGTTTAAGGTTAGGGTAATATTCATAGCTAGGATTAGTATTAGGATATGATTCAGAGACTGTGTTAGTTTTAGGGTTAGGGTTAAGACTCAAATAAGGGCTAGGGTTACTGTTAGGGTTCGTTTAAGTTTAGGGTGGTGTTTAGAGCTAGGGTGAGTGTTAGGATATGATTCAGGGTCAGAGTTAGTTTAAGGTTAAGGTTAGGGTTAGATCTAAGTGTACTGTTAGGGTTTGGTTTAGTTAAGGAAAGAGAGAGAATTTATATATATAGTTTTTGGTGGACACAACCTCTTTTTTTTCCAATTTTATTTTTATGTGGTGCTAGGGATCAAACTCAGCCTCCCTTGCATGCCAGATAAACACGCTACTGCTTGAGCCACATGCCCAGCCCCCATTTCTCCATTTTGTTTTAGTCCTAGGTTTAGGGTTAGGTCTAGTTACATGATTAGCGTTAGGGTTAGGGCTAGGTTAAGATTTGTGTTAGGCTTAGGCTTAGGGTTAGGTTAAGATTTGGAATTAGGGTTAGATCTAGGGTTAAGGCTAGGTCTAAGTATAGGGCAAGGGTTAAGGCTAGGTTTAGGGTTATGGTAAGGAATAGGGATACAACTAGGGATAAGGCTACAGCAAGATTTAGAGTTAATCTTAGGGCTAGGATTATGGCTAGTTTTAGGGATAGGGCTAAATCAGGGCAAAGATTAAAACTAGGGTTAGTGTTCAGCTTAGGCCTAGCATTAGGGCTACTGTTAAGGTTAAGTTTAGGGTAAGGGATGTGTTATAGCTAGGTTTAGAGATAGAGTGAGGATTAGAATTAGGATTCAGGCTAGGGTTAGGGTTAGGGTTATAATTAAGGCTAGGTTTAGAACTAGGATGAGGGCTAGGGTTTGTTGTAGGATAAGGTCTAGAATTAGGGCTAGGGATAATGTCAGGTCTATTGTTACGGTTAGGAGTAGATTTAGGATTAGGTCTATTTCTTGGTCTAGTGTAAGGGTTAATTTAGGGTAAGGGTCAGTTTAGAGCTAGGGGTATTTTTAGGTTCAGGGTCAGGGTTAGGGTTTGTTTTAGGTTGAAGTTTAGGTATAGGGCTCAAATGAGCATAAGGGTTAGAGTTAGGTTTAGGGTAATGGATAGGGTTAGGTTTAGGGTTCAGGGTATATTTAAGGTAATGAAGAGATTTAGGGTTTGTGATAGGGTTACGGTTAGGCCTAGGGTTAGCATTAGGAATAGGGTTATCATAAGGGTCATGTATAGGGTTAGAGCTAGGTTTAGGGCTGGGGTTATGGTTAGGATTAAGGCTAGAGTTAAGGTTAGGGTTTGTATTAGGGCTAGTAACCCTAGCTTAGAGTAGGGTTAGGATAAACATAAGGTTTTGAGCTAGGGTAAGTTCTAGGGAGAGGTTTAGGGTTAGTTTTAGGTCTAGGGTTACGGTTATAGTTATGGTCAGGGTTAGGTTTAGGGTTAGGGCTAGGGTTTTCATTCAATGTAGGTTTAGGTTTAGGGTAATAGATTGGGTAGATGTAAGGTTAGCTTTAGATTTAAGTTTAGTTTTAGGGCTAGGTTTACTATTGGGTTTAGGTTAAGGTTTAGGGTTTGAGTTAGCGTTAGGTTTATGACAAGGGTTAGGTTTAGGGTTAGGTCTAGGATTAGGTTTTTGGTTTGAGTTAGGGTTTCGGTTAGGGTTAGGGCTAGGGTTATCATTAGGTTTAGGGTTAGAGTTACAGTAATGCTAGGGTTAGGGCTAGAATTAGTTAGGATTAGGGCTAAGGTTAGGGTTATTGTTAGGGATAAGTCTACAGTTATGTTTAGGTCAAAGATTAGGCTTTGAGCTATGCTTAGGTCTAAGGTGAGCATTAAGCTTAGGGTTAGGGCTAGGTTATTTAGGGTTAGGGTTATGTTTACAGTAGGTTTAGGCCTTGGATTAGGGCTAGGTTTTGTATTAGGTTTAGGTCAAGGGTTAGTGCTATGGATAATGTAAGATCTAGGGTTCTAATTAGGGCTACATTTAGGGTTAGGGTTATGGCTAGGTCTAGTGTTAGGTTTTGAATTTGGTTTAGGGTCAATTTTAGAGCTGGGTTTACTGTCAGTGACAGGTCAGTGTTCAGCTGAGAGTTAGGGTGAAAGCCAGAATTAGGAGTAGGGTTAGGTCTAGGGGTAGTATTATTGTTTGGTTTAGGTTAAAGGTTATTGTTAGGGCTAGGACTAAGTTTTTGTTTAGTTCTAGGGCTAGAGTTAGGATTAGGTTTAGGTCTAGGGCTAGTGTTAGTGTTAGGTTTACATAAAAGTTTACTGGTAGGGATAGTTTCAGGGTTTGGTTTAGGTTTAGGATCAGGTTTAGACTTATAATTAGTGTTATGGTAAGAATAAGGGTGAATGTTCGGGTTAGGTTTTGGGTTAGGGTTAGAACTAGAATGAGGGCTAGGGTTTGGATTAGTAATAGGGTTAGTGTTTGATTTAGGCTAAGGGTTATAATTAGGACTAAGTTTAGCATTATGGATAGGGTTTGGCTTAGGGTAAGGGATGGGGTAGAGCTAGGGTTAGGGATAGTGTTAGGGTTAGGTTTAGGGCTAGAGTTAGGGTTAGGGTTATATCTAGTTTAAGGGCTCAGTTTAGGGCTATTTTAGTGTTAGGGTTAGGGCTAGGGTTAGGACTGTGGCTAATGTAAGAACTAGGGCTATTATTAGAATTAGTTTTAGGGTTAGAGTTTGGTCTAGGAATGGTGTTAGCATTTGCTTTATGGTTTGGCTGATATATAGAGCTAGGGTTAGTGTTTGGATATGAGTCAGAATAAGGGTTAGTTTTAGTCCTAGGACTCGAATTTGGGCTAGGGTTATGGCTAGTGGTAGGATTAGGATTTGGTTTAGGTTAGGTTTAGGGTTAGGGTAATGGCTCAGTTTTGTTTTAGAGCTAGGGCTAGGGTTAGGTTTAGTTTTAGGATTAGCAATAGTGTTCAGCTAGTGGTAGGGTGAGGTTTAATCTTAAGGTTAGGGTTAGATTTAGAGTTATGGTTAGATATAAGGTTAGGGCTAAGATAAAGGCTAGTGTTAGAGTTACGGTAATGGACAGGTTTAGAAATAGAAATAGGGCTAGGGTGAGAGTTAGAGTTAGTCTTAGGGCTAGAGTTAGGGGTTTGCTAAGGATTAGGGCTAAATTAGGGCTAGATTAGCGCTAGGTTTAGTGTTAGGGTTAGGCCTATGGTTAGGGCTAGAATTAGGGTTAGTGTTAGTGTTAGGGTTATGATTAGTTTTAGGGGAAGGGATAAGGCTATAGCTAGATTCACAGCTAAGGCGAGGGTTAAAATTAGGTATAGGAGTAGGGTGAGTGTTCCCGTTAGGATTAAGTCTAGGTTTATGGCTAGGATGAGGGCTAGGGTTTGTGTTAGGTTTAGAGCTAGGATTAGGGCTAGGGCTAATGTCAGGTCTAGGGTTATGGTTATGGTTAGGGATAGTGTTAAAGTTAGGTTTATGGCTAGGTCTAGTGGAAAGTTAGGTTTAGGGTAAAGGTCAGGTTTAGAGCTAGATGCATTATTATGGTCAGATTACAGTTTAGGGTTTGGTTTAGGATAAGGTTTAGGTTTAGGGCTCAAATTAGCATTAGGATTAGGGTGAAAGTAATGGATAGTGTTAGGTTTAAGGTTCAGGTTAGGTTTAGAGTAATGGATAGGTTTAGTGTTAGCGATAGGATTAGGGTTAGGTCTAGGGTTAGCATTTGGATTAGGCTTATGTTTAGGGTAAAGGATATGGTTAATGCTAGTGTTAGGGCTTGTGTTAATGTTAGGATTTTGGCTAGGTTTAGAGATAGGCCTAGGGTTAGTGTTAGTGTTAGGTTCAGCAGAAGTGGTAGGATTTTAGCTAGGGTTAGGGCTAGGGTGAGGGTTAGGGTTAGAGTCAGGGCTACGGTTAAGTTTAGGTTTAGGGTTATGGCTTGGGATAGTATTAAGGTTAGGGATATGTTTAAGGTAATGAATAGAGTTTGTGCTGGGATTTGTGCTATGGTTACAGTTAGGATTGGGGCTAGGTTTAGGGTTAGCTTTAGTGTTAAGTCTAGGGTTATGTTTAGGGTAAGGTTTAGAGTTTTAGTAGGGTTACAGCCATGGCCAGAATTAAGATTAAGGTTAGTGCTAGGGATAGGGTTAGGGTTACACTTAGGTCTAGGTTTAGGGCTAGTATTAGGTCTAGGTTGGGTGTGAGGTTTAGGGCTAGTGTTAGGTGTATGGGTAATATAAGAGCTAGGGTTATGGTTATGGGTAGATTTACGGTTTGTCTAGTGTTAGGGTTAGTTTTTGGGTTAGGATATGGTTTAGAGAAAGGGTTTGTGTTAGGGTAATTTTCTAGGATCACGGTTAGGGATAGATTTAGGGTTATGTTTATGGTTATGTCTAGTGTAATGGTAAGATTTAGGGTAAGGGTCAAGTTTAGAGTTAGGTATATTATTAGGGTCAGGGTATGGCTTAAGGTTTGGTTTAGGTTAAGGTTTAGGTTTAGGGCTCGAATTAGCATTAGGGTTAGAGTTAGGGTTAGGGTAATAAATAGGCTTAAAATTAGGTTTCAGTTTAGTTTTAGGGTAATGGATAGGTTTAGGGATTGTGATAGAGTTAGGGTTAAGCCTAGAGTTAGCATTACTGTTTGGATTATGGTTAGAGTAATGGATTGGATTAGAGCTAGGGTTAGGGCTAGGGTTAAGGTTAGGATTAGGGCAAGGGTTACGTTAGAGTTTGGGCTAGGGCTAGGGTTATGTTTTGGGTAAATGTTAGGCTTTGAGCTAGGGTTAACTCTAAGGGGAGGGTTAGGGTTAGGGTTAGGGCTAGGGTTAGGTTTAGGGTTACACTTAGGGCTAGGTTTAGGCCTAGGATTATGGCTAGGTTTTGTGTTAGTTTTGGCCTAGGGTTAGGGCCATGGGTAGTTAAGAGCTAGGCTTATGATTAGGGCTAGTTTTAGGATTAGGTTTATGGGTAGGTGTAGTGTTAGGATTAGGTTTAGAGTTAGGGTGAGCTTTGGAGCTAGGTTTAGGTTAGGGTCAGGGTCATTGTTCAGATTAGAGTTGGTGTTAGGGTTAGTGCCAGAAGTAGGACTAGGGTTAGGTCTAGTAGTAGGGTTATGTGTTTGGGTTATGTTAAGGGTGTTGTTAGGGCTAGGGCAAGGTTGTTGTTCAGGTCTAGGACTAGAGTTATGGCTAGATTTAGGATTAGGTTTAGGTGTAGGGCTAGTGTTATGTTTAGGTTTAGGTATAGGATTACCGGTAGGACTAATATTAGGGTTTGGGTTCAGGTTAGGGTCACGTGATGCTGCAGTCTGGCTGGGCACAAAATCACGAGCCACCACACAGCTTGTAGATTCAAACAGCAACTCTTTATTCCCGAACTCACACCAGCCGTCTACAATCACGTTCTGGGGAAATCCACGTTCTCTGCCCAAATCCACCCCCACTGAGCTTCTGTCTCCCAAAAAATACTGTCTGAATCCCGTGAGAACTCAAGGGGAACTCAGGCAGCAGGATACGCCCTATTCCCAGCAGGAATAACCTTAAACCTGGAACCACCCTAAACCCGGATTGTCCTAAACTGGGAACACCCTAAACCCGGATCCGCCCTGGTCCTTGAGCAAGGTCACCTACATGCAATGTCACTGCAAAATATCCTATTTCCACGAGTCCTTCCACTAAGCAACATGGGGTACGCTGGCAAGGAAATTGTCATACCTACTTGGCTAATGGCTCCCAGCAATGTGAGACCTACAATTAGTGTAAGGGTCAGTAAAAGTTTCAGGGTTAGGATGAGGGTTTGGGTTATGGTTAGAGCTAGAATGAGTGCTTGGGTTAGGACTAATAATAGGGTTAGAGTTTGGGTTAAGCTATAAATTAGGGTTAGGACTAGGGTTAGCATTAGATTTAGGGTTTGGCTTAAAGTAACAAATAGGGTAAGAACTAGGGTTAGGACTAGGGTTAGGAATTGGCCTATGCTAGGGTTAAGATTAGGGTTAAAGCTATGGTTAGTGCTCAGATTAGGGCCAGGTTTGGGGTTAGATTAGGGCTAGTGTTAGGGCTAGAGCTAATATATAAACTAGGTTTATGATTAGGGCTAGTTTTTGGGTTAGTTTTATGGCTAGGTCAAGTGTTAGGGTTAGGGTTAGTGTTAGCATGATGTTTAGAGCTAGGGTTAGTGTTAGGGTCAGGGTCAGTGTTCAGGTTAGAGTTAGCTTTAGTGTTAAAGCCAGAATTATCAGTAGGATTAGGTCTAGGGGTAGAGTTAGTGTTTGGGTGAGTTAAGGTTTATCATTTGGGCTAGGGCTAGGTTTTGTTTAAGTCTAGGGTTAGAGATATGGCTAGATTTAGGATTAGGTTTAGGTATAGAGCTAGTGTTAGGGTTAGGTTTAGCTATAGGTTTATTTCTAGTGCTAGTGTTAGGGTTCAGTATAGAGTTAGGGTCAGGTTTAGACTTACGGTTATCATTAGGGTTGGAATACGTATCAGGTTTAAGTTATGGTTAGAGCTAGAATGAGGGCTAGGGTTAGGACTAGTAATGGGGTTAGGGTTTGGGTTAGGCTAAGGATTAGGGTTAGGACTAGGGTTTGCATTAGGGTTAGGGTTGGCTTATGGTAAGGGATAGGGTTAGATGTAGGTTTAGGGCTACATTTAGGGTAGGGTTAGGGCTAGAGTTAGGGTTAGGTTTAGGGTTAAAACTAGGGATAGGTCTTGGATTAAGACTAGATTTTTTGTTAGAGTTATGTCTAGGTTTAGCGTTATGGCCAATGTTTGCAATAGGGTTATGATTTGGGCTAGTTATAATATTAGGGTTAGGCCTAGGTCTAGTGTTAGGGTTAGATTTAACGTTAGGGTGATATTTAGAGCTAGGTTTAGTATTAGGGTTAAAATTAAGATCAGGGGTAGTTTTAGGGTAAGGATTTGAACTCGAATTAGGGCTATGGTTAGGGCTAGGTGTAGAGTTAAGTTTTGGTTTAGGTTAAGCTTTAAAGTTAGGGCTCTGGCTGGGTTTTGTGATAGGCCTAGGGCTATGGTTAGGACTATTTTCAAGATTAGTGTTAGGTTTAGGGCTACTGTTAGGGTTAGGTTTAGGCTTAGGTTTAGAGTTACATTTAGAGTTAGGATTAGATCTATGGTTAGGTCTAGGGCTAAGAATATGGCTAGCATTAGTTCTAGGTTTATAGCTAGGATTAGTGTTATGGTAAGGATAGGGTTAGAAATAGGGATAGGTCTAGGGCGAGAGTGAGAGTTGTTTTTAGGGCTAGGTTTAGGGTTTGATTAGGTATAGGGCTTCATTAGGGTTAGGAATAGGGCTAGATTTATGTTTATGTTTAGGCCTAGGATTAGTTTTAGGCTTAGGGTTAGGTTTAGTGTAAATGATGGGGTTAGAGCTAGGTTTAGGGCTAGGACAAATGTTAGAATTAGGGTTAGGGCTAGGGTTTTATTAGAGTTATGATTAAGGCTAGGTTAAGGGCTAGGATGAGGGGTAGGATTTGTGTTTTGGTTAGGGCTAGGATTAGTGTTAGGGCGAATGCCAGGTCTAGGGTTACAGTTAGGGATAGTTTTAGGGTTAGGTGTATGCCCATGTTTAGTGTAAAGGTTAGGTTTAGGGTAAGAGTCAAATTTAGAACTAGGGGTATTATGAGGGTCAGAGTCATGTTTAGGGTTTTGTTTAGGTTAGGTTTTAGGGTTAGTGCTCAAATTAGCATTAGGGTTTGTGTTAGGGTAATGATAGGGTTAGGTTTAGGGTTCAGGTTAGGTTTAGCATAATGGATAGGGTTATGGTTAAGGATAGGGTTAGATATAGGCCTAGGGTTAGCATTAGAATTAGGGTTATGTTTTAGGTAATTGATAGGGTTATAGCTAATTTTAGGGCTAGGGTTATGGATAGGGTTGGGGCTATGGTTTGTGTTAAGGTTAAGGGTAGGATTACAGCTAGGGCAAATGTCAGGTCTATGGTTACATTAGGAATAGTTTTAGGGTTAGGTTTATGGCTAGGTCTAGTGTAAAGGTTAGGTTTAGGGGTAGGGTCAGGGTTAGAGCTAGGTATATTATTACAGGAAGGGTCAGAGTTAGGGTTTGGCTTAGGTTAAGTTTAGGATTATGGCTCAAATTAGCATTAGGGTTAGGATTAGGGTAATGATAGGATTAGGTTTATGGTTCAGGTTAGGTTTAGGTTAATGAACAAGGTTAGGGTTAGGTTTTACGTTAGGGTTAGGCCTAGGTTTACCATTAGGGTTATGGTTATGGTTAGGGTAATATATAGGGTTAGAGCTAGGGATAATTCTAGCATTATGGTTAGGATTCTGTCTAGGGTTAGGTTAAGATTTAGGGTTAGGTTTTGGGTTAGGGTTAAGCTTAAAACTAGGGTTAAGGTTCATATAAAGGCTAGGTTTTGGGTTTGGTTAGGGCTAGGGTTAGGGCTACGGCTAATGTATGAACTAGTGTTACAATTAGTGCTAGTTTTAGGGTTAGGGTTAGGGTGATGTTTAGAGCAAGGGTTATTGTTAGGGTCAGTGTCAGGGTTAGGGTTAGTTTTAGTGTTAGATTTAGGACTCAAATTGGGGCTAAAGTTAGTGCGAGGTGTAGAGTTAGGTTTGGTTTAGGTGAAGGGCTATGGTTAGGGCCATCGCTCAGCTAGGGCTAGGGTTAATGCTAGATTTTGGATTAGCGCAGTGTTAGAGCTAGTGTTAGAATCAAGTTTAGGCTTAGGATTTGGGTTAGATTTAGAGTTAGGGTTGATCTAGGGTTAGGGCTAGGGTTAGGATTATGGTAAAGAATATGATTAGAACTAGGGATATGTCTAGGGTGAGAATTAGTTATTCTTAGGAGTAGGCTTAGGGTTAGGGTTAAGTCTAGGGCTAAATTAGGGCTAGAATTAGGACAAGGGTTAGTGTTAGGGTTAAGCCTAGGGGTTGGGCTAGGGTTATGGTTACCATATTAGTTAGGGTTAAGTTTAGGGGAATGGGTGGGATCATAGCTAGGTTTAGGTCTAGGGTGAATGTTAGAATTAAGATTAGGCCTAGGGTTATGGTTCAGTTTAGGATTAAAGCTGGAATTAGGGCTAGGATGAGGGGTAGATTTTCTGATAGGGTTAGGGGTAGGACTCGAGCTAGGGCTAATATCAGGTCTAGGGTTATGTTTAAGGATAGTTTTAGGGTTAGGTTATGATTAGGTCTAGTGTGAGGGTAAGGTTTATGTTAAAGGTCAGCTTTAGAGCTAGAATCATTATTAGGGTCATGGTCAGGGTCAGGGTTAGCGTTTGGTTTACGTTAAGGTTAAGGGTTAGGGCTCGAATTAGCGTTAGGGTTAGGTTTAAAGTTAAGGTAATGGAAAGGTTTACTTTAGGTTTCAATTAAGGTTTAGGGTAATGTATGGGTTAGGTTTAGCAATTGGGTTAGGGTTAGCATTAGGGTTAGGGTTATGTTTAGTGAAATGGATAGTGTTAGAACTAGGGTTAGGGCTAGGTTATGGTTTGGATTAAGTCTAGAATTAGGGTTAAGTTTAGGGATAGGCGTAGGGTTTGGTTTAGGGTAAGTGTTAGGGTTAAGGTAAGTGTTAGTTTAGGGCTTTGGTAATGGTTAGGTTAGGATAAGGTTAGTGTTTGAGCTAAGGTTAGGGCTTGTGCGAGGGTTAGGATTAGGTTTAGTTCCAAGTTTAAATTTATAGTTAGAGTTAGGTTTAGTGTTAGGGATAGGGTTTTAATTAGGGTTAGGGTTAAGGTTAAGGTTAGGGTAATGGATATGGTTAGAGCTAAATTTTGGGCTAGGGTTAATGTTAGGATTAGAGCTAGGGTTAGAATTAGGATTTAGGTTAGGGCTAGGGTTATGTTTAGTGTAAGGGTTAGGCTTTGAGCTATGGTTAGGTCTAAGGTGAGGTTTAGGATTAGAGTTAGGGTTAGGGTTAGGGCTAAGCTTAGGTTTATGCTTAGAGCTAAGTTTAGGCCTAGGATTAGGGCTAGGTTTTGTTTTAGGTTTAGGGCTAGGGTGAGTACTATGGGTAATGTAAAAGCTAGGGTTATGTTTAGGGCTAGTTTTTGGTTTAGTGTTATGGCTAGGTCTAGTGTTAGGTCTAGATTTTGGGTTAGAGTCAGATTTAGAACTAGATTTATTTTTAGGGTCAGTGTTCAGGATAGGGTTAGGGTTAGGGTTAGAGCCAGAATTAGGACTAGGTTTAGATCTAGGAATAGGGTAAGTGTTTGGTTTAGGTTAAATTAGGGTTAGGGCTAGGGTTACTGTTAGGATTAAGTCTTGAGTTAGGGTTAGGGTTAGGGTTAGAACTTGGGTTAGGGTTATGTTTAGCATAAGAGTTAGGTTCTGAGCTATGGTTAGGGCTAGGCTGGGAGTTAGTTCAGGATTAGATCAAGGATAGGATTACCATAGGTCTTGGGTTAGAGTTAGGGTTAGGGTTAGACTTAGGATTAGTGGTAGGGTCCGTATAAGGATCAGAGTAAGGGTTAGAATTTGGGATAGGGTTAGAGCTAGAATGAGAGCTAGGGTAAGGGCTATTAATACGATTTGGGTTTTGGTTAGCCTAAGGATTATGGATAGGTCTTGGGTTACCCTTAGGTTTATGGTTTTGCTTAGGGTAAGGGATTGGTTTAGAGCTAGGGTTAGGGCTATGGTTAGGATTAGAGTTAGGGTTAAATCTAGGTTTAGGGCTTGTATTAGGGCTAGTTTTTGTGTTAGGGTTAGGGATAGGATTAGGGCAATGACTAATGTAAGAATTAGGGTTAAATTTAGGTTAGTTTTAGGGTTACAGTTAGGTTTAGTGTTAGGGTTAGGTTTAAGTTAAGGATGATATTTATAGCTAGGGTTTGTGTTAGGATAAGAGCCAGGTCAGGGTTTGTTTTTAGGGTTAGGAATAGGACTTAAATTATGGCTAAGATTATTCTTAGCATTCAGTTTAAGGTGAGGGCGGTATTTAGAGCTAGGTTGAGTGCTTGGATATGAGGCAGGGTCAGTGTTACTTTTAAAGTCAGAGTTAGAACTTGAATTATTGCTAGGGATACATCTAGGCTTAGTGTTAGGGTTTTGTTTAAGTTAATGTTTAGGGTTAGGGCTATTGCTTGGTTTGGGCTTTGTCCTAGGGTTAGGTTTAAGACTAGTGTAAGTGTTAAGCTTAGGCTTAGGGTTAGGGTTAGATCTAGGGTTAGGGATGGGACTAAGAATAGGGCAAGGGATAGGGATAGGGTAGGGTTATGGTAAGGGAGAGGGTTAGAACAAGGGATAGGTATAGGGTGAGAGTTAGAGTTAGTCTTAGGGCTAGGGTTAGTGTTAGGTTTAGAGGTAGGGCTAAATTAGTGCTAGGATTAGGGGTAGGTTTATTGTTTGGCTTAAGCCTAGGGTTAGGGTTAGGGTTAGGGATAAGTTTAGGTAAGAGATGGCATTATAGCTAGATATAGAGGTAGGATTAGGGTTAGAATTAGGGTTGGGGATATGGTTAGGGTTAGGGTTATGATTAAGGCTAGGTTTAGGGCTAGGATGACGGTTAGGGTTTGTTTTAGATTTAGGACTATAATTAGGGCTAGGGCTAATTTCAGGTCCAGAATTATGGTTAAAGATAGTTTTAGGGTTAGGATTATGGCTAAGTCTAGGGAAAGGATTAGATGTAGGGTTATGGTCAAGTTTAGAGCTAGCGGTTTTATTAGGGTCAAGATCAGGGTTAGGGTTTGGGTAGGTTAAGGTTTAAAGTTAGGGCTCAGATTTATGTTAGTGTTAGGGTTAGGGTAATGATAGGGTTAGGTTTAGGGTTCAGGTTAGGTTCAGGGTAATGAATTTGGTTAAGATTAGGGATAGGTTTAGGTTCATGCCTAGGGTTACCATTAGTGTTGTGGTTATGGTTATGGTAATGGTTAGCGTTAGATATCAGTTTAGGGCTAGGTTTATGGTTACAAATAGGGCTAGTTTTAAACTAGGATTAGGGCTAGGTTTTGGGTTAAGTTTGGGATAGGGTTAGGATTATGGCTAAGTAAGTACTAGGTTGATGTTTACGGTTAGTTTTAGGGTTTTAGGGCTAGGGTTAGTGTTAGGGTTAGGTTTAGGTTTAGGATGATGTTTACAGCTAGTAATGCTAGGATCAGTGTAAGGTTCAGGGTTAGTTTAAGATTTCAGCTTGCACCTCAAATTAGGGCTAGGATTAGGGCTAGGTTTAAGGTTAGGGTTTGGTTTAGGTTAAGGGTTAGGGTTATAGCTATAGCTCGGTTTTGTTTTAGGGCTAGGGCTAGGGTTAGGGCTAGATTTAGGATTAGTGTTATGGTTTTGGCTAGTGTTAGGGTTTGGCTTAGTCTTCAGGTTAGGGCTTGATTTAGAGTTAGGTTTTTTTCTAAGGTTAGTGTTAGGACTAAGGATAGGGCAAGGGTTAGGACTAGCCTTAGGGCTAGGGTTAGGTTTACAGTAAGGGATATGGTTAGAATGAGTGATAGATCTAATGTGAGAGTTAGAGTTAGTCTTAGGACAAGGGTTAGGGTTGGAGTTAGAGATAGGGCTAAATTAGGAATAAGTTTAGGGCTAGGGTTAGTGTTAGGGTTATGCCAGAGTTTGGGTTAGGGTTAAAATTAAGGCTATGTTTAGGGCTAGGATAAGGTCTAGGGTTTGTGTCAATATTAGGTCTAGGATTATGGCTAGGGCTAATGTCAGGTCGAGGATTACAGTTAGTGATAGTTTTAGAGTATGGTTTATGACTAGGTCTATTGTAATGGTTAGGTATAAGATAAAAGTCAGGTTTAGAGTGAGGGGAATTATTAGGGTCAGGGTCAGTGTTAGGATTTGGTTTAGGTTTGATTTTAGGTTTACGGCTCGAATTAAAGATTAGTGTTAGGGTAAAGATAGGGTTAGGTTTTGGGTTCAGGTTAGGTATAATGTAATTGATAGTTTTGGGGATAGTGATAGGGTTAGGGTTAGTCCTAGGGTTAGCATTAGGATAAGGGTTATGTTTAGGGTAATGGATACAGTTAGAGTTAAGGTTAGGGCTAGGGTTTTGGTTAGGATTAGGTCTTGGGTTAGGGTTAGGATGAGGGTTAGGATTAAGGCTAGGTTTATGGCTTGGATGAGGGTTTGTGTTAGGGCTAGGGCTAGCATTAGGGCTAGGGATAATGTCATATCTAGCATTATGGTTAAGGGTAGTTGTAGGGTTTGGTTATGGATAGGTCTACTGCAAGAATTATGTTTAGTGTAAAGATCAGGTTTAGAGCTAGGTGTATTATTATGGTCAGGGTCAGGGTTAGGGATGGTTTTTGGTTAAGGTTTAGGGTTAAGGCTCAAATTAGTATTGGGTTTAGGGTAATGGATGTGGTTAGGTTTAGGGTTCAGGTTAGGTTTAGGGTTTTGAATAGCATTAGGGAGAGCTATAGAGTTAGGTTTAGCCCTATTGTTAGTATTTGGGTTAGGCTTATGTTTAGGGTAAAGGATAGGATTACAGCTAGGTTTATGGTCAGGATTAGGTCTAGTGTTAGGGTTAGGGTTAGGGTTATGGTTAGGCCTAGGGTTATGGTTACCTTTAGAGTAAGTGTTATGGTTTGAGGTAGACTGAGGGCTAGGGTGAGGGTTAGGGTTAGAGCTAGTTTAGGGTAAAGATTAGGATTAGGGCTACATTTACCATTAGGGTTAGGTTTAGAGTTATGGTAATGGATATAATTAGAGCTAGGGTTTGGGCATTGGTTACATTTAAAATTAGGGTTAAAATTAGGATTAGGGATAGGGCTATGTTAATGTTTATGGTCAGGATTAGGGCTCAGTTTAGAGGTAGTGTTAGGGTTACAGTTACTTTATTCAAATTTCTTTGATACAATCCAGGATTCATCTTTAACTAACCTTACTCTATTCTCCAGGTTTAGCCTTTTGATTCAACTGTTTGGTTTCAGGAACAGTTAGTATTTTCATTTTACTTTATTTTGACATATACGAGTAAATGGAAATAAACCTGGAAATCAAACAAGATTTATGCTAGCTGCTTGAAACTGCACACACATCCTCAATTCTTTGCGGGGACACTCTGGTATGTTCCTTTTGAGTGTAGGCATAGCTGAAGCATGCAAAAACAACTATATCTGAGAGCCCTTTAGGAGATAGCAGGGAATATGCATGCACTGAAATTCCTCCCAGAATTATTTTGTCAGATTTGTTTTATACTGCATAGGATTCATCATTTAGCTTGCCCCACAAAGCTCTCCAAGTGTGGGACTTCTAGAATCAATGATTCTCTAATCAGGTTAGGGTTAGGGTTAGGGTTAGTGTTAGGGCTAGTGTTAGATGTAGTGTAAGTGTGAGAGTAAGTTTTGTTCAAATTTCTTTGATACTTGGAAGGAGCCATCTTTTACCTAGCCTCAATATGCTCCCCAGGTTTGGACCTTTTCATTTCAATGGTTTGCTATCAGGGAAACTCTGTATTTTAAGGTTTCACTTCATATTGACCTATATAGGTAAATGAAAATGGAGGTTGAAATCAAACCGGGTTGGTGCTAGCTGCTTGAAACTTCAAACACTGAATCAGTTCTCTGTTGGAACTCTCTGCTTTGTTCCTTGTGAAAGTAGCCCTAAGTTGAAGATGGCAAAAACAACTTTATCCAAGAGCCCTTTAGCAGAAAACAGAGAAATAGGCATGAACTAAAATACCACCCCAATGAGTTGGTGTTATTTCTTTGATATTGCATAGGATTCATCTGATAGCTTAGCCCACTAGGCTTCCCAAGTTTTGGACTTCTAGGATCAACAGTTTTTCAAACAGGTTAGGGTTTATGTTAAGGTTAGTGTTAGGGCTAGTGTTAGTGCTAGTACTAGGGTAAGAGTTAGTTTTGTTCAAATTTCTTTGATGCTGGGCAGGATTAATTTTTCTCCTATCCTTAGTATACTCCACATTTTTGGGCCTCCTAGGTTCAATGGTTCACTGTAAGTAACAGTTTGTATTTTAAAGTTTCGGTTCATTTTGTCCTATACAGATAAATGGAAATGGAGCTGGAAATCAAACAGCATTGGTGCTAGCTGCTTGAAACTTCACACTCCATCAATTCTCTGTGGGAAATCTAATGTTTGTTCTTGTGACAGTAGGCCTAAGATGAAGCAGGTAAAAACAACTTTATCCAAGAGTCCTTTAGGAGATAACAGGGAAATATGCATGTTCTGATATACTCCATCAACTATTTGTTCAGATTTATTTGATACTGTGCAGCATTCATCCCTTATCTTGCTCCACTATGCTGCCCAAGTTTGGAACTTCTACAATCAAAGAATCCATTAAAAAGTTAGGGTTAGGGAAAGAGCTAAGGTTAGAGCTAGTGTTAGGGTTAGAGTTAGTTTTATTCAAAATTCTTTAATACTTGGCAGGATTTATCTTTTAGTTAGATTTACTCTGTTCCACAGCTTTAGGCCTTCTCCAACCACAGGTTCGCTGTCAGGAACATTTTGCATTTTAAGATTTTAATTCATTTTTTACTTATACGGGTAAGTTAATGCAGCTGAAAATCAAACAGGGTTTGTGCTAGCTGCTTGAAACTTCACACACTCAATCAGTTCTCTGTGGGGACTCTGTTATGTTCCTTGTGAAAGTAGACCTAAGCTTAAGCATGCAAAAACAACTTTATCTAAGAGCCATATAGGATAAAACAGGAAAATATGCATATACTGAAATACCTCCCATAATTATTTTGTCAGATTTGTTTAATGTTGTGTAAGATTCGTCACTTAGCTTGCCCCACAAGGCTCCCCAAGTGTGGGAATTCTAGGATCACTGGTTCTCTAATCACATAGGGTTAGGGTTAGGTTTAGGGTTAGGGCTAGGCGAGGGTTAGAGGAAATTTAGTGTGAGAGTTAGTTTTTTTTTTTTTTCCAAATTTCTTTGATACTGGACAGGAGTAATCTTTAATCTATCCTTAGTATTCTCCCAAGATATGCTCTTCTCAATTCAATCGTTCGCTATCATGAACACTTTGTATTTTAAGGTTTCACATGATTTTGACCCCTATGGGTAAATGGAAATAGAGGTGGAAATCAAACAGGCATCCTTTCTCCAAAAACTAACCCTAAACCTAACCATAAACATAGCCCTAATCCTAGGCCTAAGCCTAACACCAACCCTAGACCTATTCCTAGCCCTAATATATCCCTAACCCTAACCCTAACCCTAGCCCTAAGACCAACTCTAACTCTTGCCCTAGTCCTATTCCTAGGTCTAATCCTCTCCTTTACCATAACTGAAACACTAGCCCTAATCTTAGCTCTAACCCTAGCCATAGCCTTAACCCTAGAATTAATCATAACTCTAAATCTACCCCTAAGCCTAAACTCACCCTATCAGGAGCAATATCCCTAATTCTAATCATAAAACTACCCTTAACTTTAGGCTTAACCCTAAAACAAAACCGAGACATAGAACTAACCCTAACCATTAACCTAAACCAAATCCTAACCCTACATCCACCCCTAATTCGAGTTCTATCCCTAACACTAAAATGAACTCTGAGCCTGACTCTCACCCTAACACTCACCCTATTTCAAAACACCACCCTAAACCTAAAACTAATCCTAAAACTAGACTTAGTCCTAAATGTAACCCTAAAATCAAGCCTAATCATAACCCTACTTCATACATTAGCCATATCCCTAACAACTTTCCTAACATAACCAAAACCTAGCCCTAATCCGAGACCCAACCATAGGTTTAACCCTAACTCTAATCTTAAACGTAGCCCTAACCCTTACCCTAAACCTAACCCTAATGTTAATCCTTTCACTAACCCTAAACCTAACATTAAACCTAGCCAAAATCCTAACCACAACACTAGCCCTAACCGTAGCTCTAACCCTATCCATTACCTTAACCCTAACCCTTACCCTAATGCTAACCCTCAGCCTGACCCTAGCACTATCTCTAACCCTAACCTATCCATTACCCTAAACCTAACCTGAACCTTAACCCTAAATATATCATTACCCTAACTCTAACATTAACCCTAATGCTAACTCGAGTCCTAATCCTAAACCTTAACTTAAACCAAACCCTAATGCTTACCCTGACCATAATAATACTCCTCCCTCTAAACCTAACCGTAAACCTCATCCTAACCCTTATACTATACCTAGCCATAAAACTATCCCCCAAACTATCACTTACCATAAACCTATACCAGACATTAGCTCTAGCCCTAATGCTAGCCTAACCCTAACACAATCCCTACCCCTAATCATAGGCCTAACACTAGTTTTAATGCTAACCCTACACTTAACCCTATCCCTAACCCTAATTTTGCCCTCCCCCTAGCCATAAACCTAGCTGTTACATCATACCTTACACTTACCCTAACCCTACCCCTAACACTATCTCTAACCCTATTCCTAACCATAAGCAAAACCCTAAACCTAATGGTAACCTTAGGCCTATCCCTAATCCTTAGGCTAATCAAAACCCTAACCCTAAAAATAATGCTAACCCTAGCCCTCATTCTAGCTATAACCCCTATCCCAAACCCTACCCTAGCCCTTACCCTTATTCTGACCATAACACTAACCCTAAGTCTAAAAGTGACCCTAACCCAAGACCAAACCTAACACTAGCCCTATAAGTAAACTTATACCTAAACCTGGCCTTACCACTAGCCCTAGACCTAAATCTAATCCTAAATCTAGCCTTAACTCTAGCCATAGACCTAAACAAAAACCTAGTGCAAGCCCTAACAATAACCCTTAACCTAAGGCAAAGACTAACCCTATGCCTAGATATAAACCTAGTCCTAATTCTGGCTTTAACCTAAACTCTAACCCTAACCTGAACACTGACACTGCATTTAACACTAAGCTATCTCAAAACCTGACCCCAACCAAAAACCTAAACCTAACACTAGACCTAGCGATAACCCTAACCCTACAACTAGCCCTAATCATAATCCTAGCTCTTACATTACCTATAACCATAACCCTATGCTTTAACCTAACACAAAACCTAGAGTCAATCCTAGGCCTAAACCTAGCCCTAAATGTAACCCTAACCCTAACCCTAGCCCTAATCCTAACCTTAACCCTAGCCTTAGTCCTTAACCTTACTCAAAGTCTAAATCTTACCTTAAATATAAAGTTAGATCTTTGCCTAACTCTAACACTAACCCTAGCCCTAACCCTAAACTTAACCCTATCCCTAAAACTAGCTCTAAACCTTCACATTACCCTAACTCTAAACCTAACCCTATTGAAAATCTTAGCAGTAACCCTAACCCTAATACTAAGCCTACCTAGAAAACTAACCCTAGACCTAACCCTAAAACTAACACTTTCCATAGCCCTAACCCTAGCTCAAACCAAAACCTGTAAAATAAACCTAAACATAACCATAGCCTTCAGACTAACCCTACACCTAATACAACCCTATCCCTAAACCTAAACCTACATCTAAACATATCCATTACCCTAACCCTTATCCTAACTCTAATGATAACCCTAGCCCTAACCAGAATCCTATCTGTAAACCTATCATACTCATATTGCTAGACCTAACACTGAACCTAAACCATGACCTAGCATTAGACCTAACTTAAGCTTAAACCCTAACCCTTAACCTAAATATAACACTAGGCCAACCCTAACCCTAATCCTAGCCCTAATTCTAACCATAACCATAGCCCAAACCCTAGCTCAAACTCTATCCATTACCCTAACCATAACTCTAAACCTAATACTAAACCAAGCCATAACTCTAACCCTAACTCTATCCCTAGACCTGATTCTCACATGAAGCCTCAACCTAGCCCTAATACTTACTCTACCCTTGACCCTTACCCTTAACCTAATCCTAGATCAAACCTGAACCCTAACCCAAAACATAACCCTAGCCATAATCCTAAACATAACCCTAGCCTTAACCCTACCTCTAACCCCACCTATTACCCTAACCCTAACCATAAACATCATGATAACCCTAGCCCTTACCCTAAACCTACTCTAAACCTAACTGAATACCTAAATATAGACCTAACCATAAATATAACCCTTACCATAGCCCTAACCCTAGCTCAAACCCTAACAGTTACACTAAACCTAACAGTAACCCTGGTCCTAAACCTAAACCTATCCCTAATTCTAGTCCAAGATCTAACCCTGTCCACTACCCTTACCCTAATGATAACCCTAGCCCTAATCCTAAAACTAACCCTAATTCTAGGCCTAACACTAGCCTTAGCACTAACCCTAGCTCAAATGCTAACTCATACTCTAAACCTAACCCTAGCCAAAACCCTAACCCTAACCCTAACTCTAACCCTAATCCTAAACATAATCCTAGCCCTAACACTAGCTCTAACTCTATCCATTACCCTAACGATAACCATAAACCTAATGCTAACCCTAGACCTAATTTTAAACCTACTCATTAAACTAAACTTAACCTGAACCCTAAAACTAACCTGAAGCTTAAACCTAACCCTATTCATTACCCTAAACCTAACTCTAAATCTAATGCTAATTTGAGCCCTAACCCTAAACCTCAACCTAACCCAAACCCAAAACCTGACGCTGACCATTATAATACCCCTAGCTCCAAACTGGAACCTTACCCTAAACCTAACTCTGACACTAGACCTAGCCATAAACCTTACCCTAAAACTATCCCTACCCTAGACCTGATTTTAGCCCTAGCCCTAATTATTGCCATAAGCCTAACCCAGATGCAAGTCCTCATCCTACCCTAAACCTAGCCTGATCCTAACCTGAAACCTAACTCTAACCTTATACCTAACTTTATCCCACACTCTGGTTCTGAACCTTGCTATTACCCCATTCCTTCCCCTAAATCTAACCCTAACTCTAACCCTACACTTAATACTTATGCTAATCCTAGACCTGATCCTAGCCCTAATTTAGCCTTAACTCTAACCCTAACATTAGCACTAACACTAAATCTAACTGTTGCCCTAGCCCTATTCCTAGATCTAACCTATCCCTTACCATAACCCTAACACTTGCCCTAATCTTTGCCCTAACACTAGACCTAGATCAAACCATAACTCTAAATCTAACCCTAACCCTCAGCCTAGACCTCACACTAACACTAGCCCTAAACTAACGCTAATCCTAAAACTATCCCTAACCTAGTCCTAGCCCTAAAAAAAAACCGAGCCATAGCCCTAACCCTAACCCTTAACCTAACCAAAACCTAACTTTACACGTAGCCTAATTTTATCCCTAATTCCAGTCCTATCCTAACCCTAAAACTAACATTGACCCTGACTCTGACCCTAACACAAACCCTAGCTCTAACATCACCCTAAAAGTATAACTAACCCTAAAACTAGACCTATCCCTAACTGTAACCCTAAAAGTACCCTAATGATTACTCTAGTTCTTACATTAGCTCTAGCCCTAATCTTAGCCGTAACCTAACCGAAAACCTATCCCTAATCCGAGCCTACACCTCGTTTTAACCCTAACCCTAATCATAGCCCTAACCATTACCCTAAACCTAACCCTAACACTAAAACTTGCCCTAACCCTAAACTTAACCCTAGCCTTAATCCTAACCATAATTCTAGCCCTAACCCTAGCTCTAACCCGATCCATTACCCTAATCATAAACCTAATCCTAATGCTAACCCTACGATAACCCTAACACTATCTCTAAGCCTAACTTTATCCATTACCCTAAATTAAACTGAACCCTAAACCTAACCATAAACATTACCTTAACCTTAACCCTAACCCTAATGCTAATGAGAACCCTGATCTTAAACCTTAACCTAACCCAAACCTTAACCTGACTGTGACCCTCATAATAACCCTATCTCTAAACCTGACCCTAACTCTCAACCTAACCCTTACACTAGAACTAGCCATAAACCTAAACCAAAACTAACCTTAATTATAAACCTACACCTGACATTACCACAACCCCTAATCATAGCCCTAATCCTAACACAAAACCTATCCATAATCCTAGCCCTAAACCTAGGCTTAATCCTCATCCTAACCCTAACCCTAGCCCTAACCTTATTTTGACCCTCGCCCTAAACCTAGCTATAACAACATACCTTACACTAATCCTAACCCTAAACCTAGCCCTGAACCTAGGCCTAGCCATAACACTAACCCTAGCACTAATCCTAGAACTAATTTAAACCTCACCCTAACCCTACCCCTAACTCTTACCCTAGGACTAACCCTAGTTCTAAACCTATCCCTTACCATAACCCAAACCCTAGCCCTAAACCTAACCCCAAAACTAGCCCAAAGTTCACCCTAGCTATAAACCTAGACCTAATCCTAACTCCAAAGCAAACCCTAAACCTAAGCCTAAACCTCACCCTAACACTAGCCCTAACCCTAATGCTAATTGGAAAACTAGCCCTAACTCTAGCCCTAGCACTCCAAACAAAGCCGAGTCATAGGCTTAACCCTAAGCCTAACCTAAACCAAACCCTAAGCTTATATCTAGCCCTAAACTAGCTCTAATTTGAGTTTTAACCCTAACTCTAGAACTTACCCTGACCCTGACTCACACCCTATCACTAACCCTAGCTATAAATATCACCCTAACCCTAATCCTAAACTGAACACTAGACCTAGCCCTAACTCTAACTCTAAAACTAGCCCTAGTCGTAATACCAGTTCTTACATTAGCCATAGTCCTCTAATAACAGTAAACCTAGCCCTAATCCGAGACCTAAACCTACCTTTAAACCTAACCCTAAACTTAAGCCTAGCCCTATCCCTAACCCTAACACTAGCCCTAATCCTAGCTCTAAACTTATCCTTTACCGTAAGCCAAACCCTCAACCTAATGCTATCCTAGTCCTAAACCTAATCCTTAGCTTAACCCAAACCATAATTCTAATACTAATCCTAAACATAGCCCTCATTCTAGCTCTAACCCTAAACCAAAATCTAACCCCAACTCTGACCCTTATTCTGATCCTAACTCTAATCCTAGGTTGAAACCCTAAACCGAACCCTAACACTAGCCCTATGGGTAACCCTATACCTAAACCTAACCTTAACATTTGACCTAGACAAAAGCCTAATCCTAAATCTAGCTATATCTCTAGCACTAGCCCCCAAATAAAACCTAGCCCTAACCCTAACAATAACCCTTAACGTAACCCAAACACAAACCCTACCAAAAAACCTAACACTAGTTCTAATTGTGGCCCTAACAATGAACCTAACCCTAACACAAACAAAGACCCTTCTCCTAACAAAACCCTAGCTCTAAAATTTATGCTAACCCCAAATCTAGCCATAACACTAACACTAGACTTAACCATAACCATAACCATAACCCTAACTCTTATATTACCCATAGCCTTAATGCTAGCCCTAAACCTCACACAAAACTTAGCCCTAATTTTAGTCCTGACCCTAGCCCTAAGTGTAACCCTAAACTAACCCTAGACCTAATCCTAACCCAAACTCTCACCGTAGCCCTAACCCTAGCTCAAACACTAACCCTTACCATAAACAAAACCCTAGCCCTAACCCTAAACCTAACCCTTACCCTAGCCCTAATCCTAATGATCACTAAGGCCAAACTCTACTTCTAACTCTATACATTACCCTAAACATAACCCTAACCCTAAATCTAACCCTAGCTCCTAAACCTAGACCTGACACTAACCCTAACACTTGCCCTAGCCCTAACCATAGCTCAATCCCTAACATGTACCCTAAACCTAACCCTAACACTAACCCTAGGCCTAACCCTAACCCTAACCCTAACCCTTCCCATAATCCTAACCATAAACCCAGCCCTAAATCTATCCATTAACCTAAACATGAGCCTAACCCAAATGCTAACCCTAGGCCTAATTCTAAACCTATTGCTAACACAAACCCTATCCATTACCTAAACCTAACCTGAACACTAAATCTAAACCTATCAATTACTCTAATCCTAACCCTAACCCTAATGCTAATTTTAGCCCTAAGCCTAAACCATAACCTAAACCAAACTCTAAATAAGACACTGACTCTAATAATACACCTAGCTCTAAACCTGACCCTAACCCTTAATCTAACCCTTACACTAGACCTAGCCATAAAACTAACCCTAAGAGTATCTGTAACCTAACCCTAGACCCGACATTAGCCCTCTACCTAATTCTTTCCTAAACCTAACACAAACCCTAGACCTCACCCTAGCCCTAAACCTAGCCTTATCCTAACCTGAATTCTAACCCTAGCCCAATCCCTAATTTCAACCCTCACCTTAGTTCTGAACCTAAGTATAACCACATCCCTTTCCCTAACCCTAATCCTAACCCTAACACTATCACTAACCTTAACCCAAGCCCTAATCCTAGGCCTAACCCTAACATTAACCCGAGCTCTAATCCTAGCCCTAATTTATCGCAACTATAACCCTAACTTTAACCCTAGTCCTAAGACTAACTCTAACTCTTGCCCTAGACGTATTTCTAGTACTAACCTTATCTGTTACCATAACCCTAACACTAGCCCTAACCTTAGCCCTAACCCTAGCCCTAACCCTAAATCTAACCATAACTCTAAATCTAACCTTAACCCTAAGCCTAAACCTCATTATACCACTAGCCCAAACACTATCGCTAATCCTAAAATTAGCCCTAACCCAAGCCCTAGACCTAAAACAAAACTGAGCCATAGCCCTAACGCTAATCGCAACCTAACTGTAACCCTACACCTGACATTAGCCCTAGTCCTAATTCTTGCCCTAACCTTAACACAAAACTTAACTGTACACCTAGCTTTAACCATATCTCTAATCCGAGTGTTATTTCTAACCCTAAAACTAACACTGAGCCTGACTCTGATCCTTACAATGACTCCATCTCAAATCATCACCCTTAGCTTAACCTAACACTAATACTAGACCTAGCCCTAACCCTAATCATAAAACTAGCCCTAATCATTACCCTAGTTCTTACATTAGCCGTAGCACTAACCCTAGCCCTAAGCTAATCTAAAACTTAACCCTAATCCGAGCCCTAACCCTAGCTTGAACCCTAACCCTTACCCTAAACCTAATCAAAACCCTAGCCTTAATTCTAACCATAACCCTAACCCTAACTCTAGCTCTAATCCTATCCATTAGCTTAATACTAACTCTATCCCGAATGCTTACACTAGGATAACCTTAACCCTATCCATTACTTTAAATGTAACATGAACCCTATACCTAACCATATCCATTACCCTAACCCTAAATCTAACCCTAAAACTAATTTGAGCCCTAACCCTAAACCTCAACCTAAACAAACCCTGACCCTGACTCTGACTTTAATAATACCCCTAGCTCTAAAACTGACCATAACCCTCAACCTAACCCTTTCACTATACCTAGCCATAAACCTAGCCCTAAAACTATCCCTAACCATAACTCTAGACCTGACATTAGCCCTAGCCCTAATGCTGGCCCTACGCCTAACAAAATCCATAGCCCTAATCCTGGCCGTAAACCTAGCCTTAATCCAAACCCTAATTCTAACATTAGCCCTAACCCTAAAGCTAGCTATAACATCATACCGTATCCTAACCCTAATCCTAACATAGCCCTAAACCAAGGCCTAGCCCTAATACTAACCCTAACTCTAATCCTAGCCCTAATTTAGCCCTAACCCTAAACCTAATCATATCCCTAGCCCTAAGACTAACTCTAACTGTCGCCCTAGCCCTATCACTAGTTCTAACCTTTTCCCTTACCATAACCCAAAGCCTTGCCCTAACCCTATCTCAAACCTAGCCCTAAACTTAGTCCTAACCTAAACCTAGATCTAACCCTAACTCTAAATCTAACCCTAACCCTAAACCTAAACCTCACACTAACACTAGCCCTAACCCTAATGCTAATTTGAAAACTAGCCCTAACCCTAGCCACAGCCCTCAAACAAAACTGAGCTATAGCCCTAATCCTAACTCTTAACCTTAACCAAATCCTAATGCTACACCTAGTCCTAACCCCATCCCTACAACTAATACTGACCCTGACTCTGACCCTGAAACTCACCCTAGCTCTAAACATCACCTTAACCCTAAACGTAACCCAAACATTAGATCTAGCCCTAACCCTAACCATAAAACTAGCCTTAAATGTAAAGCCAGTTCTTACATTAGCCATAGCCTGAACCCTAAAACAAAACCTAACCCTAATCTGAGCCCTAACCCTAGCTTTAATGCAAACCCTAAATCTAACTCTAGCCCTAACCTTATACCTAGCTCTAACCCTATCCCTTACCCTAAGCCAAACCCTCACCCTAATGCTACCCTAGTTCTAACCCTAATCATTAGCATACCCCAAACCCTAACTTTATTACTAGTCCTAACCCTAGGCCTCATTCTATCTCTAACCCTGTCCCAAAGCTTAAGCCTAACCCTGATCCTTATTCTGACCCTAAAACTAATCCTAGGTCTAAGCCTGACTCTAACTCTAAACCAAACCCTAACACTATACCTACTGGTAAACCTATACCTATCCTAACCATAATACTAGCACTAGACCTAAACTTAATCCTAAATATATCTATAACTCTATAAATCCTAGCCATAGCCCTAACAATAACCATTTACCTAATGCAAAGATTAACCCTACCCCTAAACCTAACCCTAGTTCTAATTCTGGTCCTAACCCTAAACCCAATGCTAATTCGAAAACTGACCCTTATCCTAACACAAACCTTAGCTCTAAATTTTATCCTAACCCAAAACCTAACCCTAACTATAGAACTATCCATAACACTAACTCTAAAACTAGCCATAACCATAAACCAGGCTGTTTCATTACCCATAGCCCTAAGGCTAGCCATAAATCTCACGCAAAATCTAGTCTTAACTCTAGCTCTAACCATAATCCTGACCAAAAATCTAGCTCAAGCTCTAACCCTAACACTTGCCCTAGCCCTAACCCTAGCTGAAACTCTAACCCTTACCCTAAACATAAACCTAGCCCTAAACCTAACCCTAACACTAGCCATAATCCTAATTGTAACCATAGCCCAAGTCTTAGATCTAACTTTATCATTACCTTAAACATAATCCTGAATCTAATGCTAATCCTAGCCCTAACCATAACCCTAATCATAGCTCTGACTCTAACCTTAAACCTCACCTTAGCCCTAACCCTAGCTCAACCCCTAACACTTACCATAACCCTAACCCCAGCCCTAACACTAAACCTATGCCTAACAATAGCTCTAGCCCTAATACTAAGCTTAACCCAAGCCCTAATATTAGCACTAACCCTATCCATTATCCTAAACATAAGCTAAAACCAAATGCTAACCTTAGGCCAAACCCTAACAGTATCCCTAACACTAACCCTATACATTACCTTAAACCTAACTTGAATCCTAAACCTAACCCTATCCATTACTCTAACCCTAAACCTCACCATAACCCTAACCCTAAACCTTAGCCCAAACAAAACCCTAACTCCATTCTGAACTTAATAATATACCTAGCTCTAAAACTTACCCCTACACTAAACCTAACCCTTACACTAGACCTAGTAATAAACCTAACCTTAAAACTATCCCTAACCATAACCCTAGACCTGACATTAGCCCTAGGCCTAATCCTAGCCCTAACCCTAACACAAATCCTAGCCCTCATCCTAGCCCTAAACCTAGCCTTAATCCTAACCCTCACCCTTACCCTAGCCCTATCCTGAATTTTAAAGCTCGTCATAGCCCTAAACCTAGATATAACCCCATCACTTCCCCTAAAATTAACTCTAAACCTAACACTAACACTAAACTTAACCCTAGATCTAACCCTAACACTGACCCAAACGCTAATCCTAGCCCTAATTTAGCCCTAACCCTAACCCTACCCCTAACCCTAGCCCTAAGACTAACTCTAACCCTATCCCTATTTCTATTTCTAACCCTATCTCTTACTGTAACCCTCAAACTAGCCCTAACCTTAGCCCTAAACCTAGCCATAGCCCTAACTGTATATCTAACCATAACTCTAAATCTAACCCTAAACTTAAGCCTAAACCTCACCATACCACTAACCCTAACACTATTGTTAATCCTAAAACTAGCCCTAACCCTAGCCCTAGCCCTAAAACAAAAATGAGCCATTGATCTAACCCTAATCCTTACCCTATACCAAACTCTACCCCTATATTTAGCCATAACCCTAGCTCTAATTCGAGTCCTAGGCCTAAAACTAACCCTGAACCTGACTCTTATCCAAACACTAACCCTAGCTTTAAATAGCACCCTAACCCTAAGCTAATGCTAACACCATTCCTAGCCCAAACCCTAACCATAAAACTAACCCTTATCGTAACACTAGTTCTTACATTGGCCATAGACCTAAACCTAGCCCTAAACCTAACAAAAAAAATAGCACTAATTCAAGCCCTAACACTAAATTTTAACCTAACCCAAACCCTAATCCTTGCCCAAAACATAAACCTAAACATAACCCTAATCCTAGCTCTAACACCATCCCTTACCCTAAGCCAAACCCTATCCATAATGCTAACCTTAGTCCTAATCCTAATCCTTAGCCTAAACCAAAAACTAAATCTATTACTAATTCTAAACCTAGCCCTCATTCTAGATCTAACCAGAACCCAAAACCTAACTCTAAACTTTACCCTTATTCTGACCCTAACACTAATTATAGGTCTAAACCTGACCCTAATCCTAAACCGAACCCTGAAACTAGTCCTACCAGAAACCTTATACCTAAACCTAACACTATCACTAACCCTAAAACTAAATCTAATTCTAAATCTAGAGATAACTCTAGCCCTAGACCTAAACAAAATCTTAGCCCTATTCCTAACAATAACTCTTAACCTAATCCAAACACTAACTTTACCCCTATACCTAATCTTGTTCTAATTCTGGCTTTCACCCTAACACTAACTATAACCTGAACATTGATGCTGACACTAAAACCAAACCTAGCAGCTCTAAACCTGACAATAAACCAAAATCTAAACTTAATACTAGACCTAGCCATAACCCTTATCCTACAAGTAGCTTTAATTAGAACCCTAGGTCTTACATTACCCATAGCACTAACCGTGGGCCTAAACCTAAAGTAAAATGTAGCACTAATCTGAGGCCTAAACATATCCTAGGCAAACCCTCACCCTAAACCTAGCTCTAACTCTAACCCTAACACTCACCTTAGTCCTAAACTCAAAGACTAACCCTTAGCCTAAACATAAACCTAGCCCTATACCTACCCTTAACCCTAACCCTAGCTCTAATCCTAACCTTAACCCTAGCTCTAACCCTATCTATTACCCTAACTCTAAGCCTAACCGTAATGATAACCCTAGCCATAACCCTAACTGAAACCCTAACACAAAACATAAACCTAACCCTAGACATAACCCTAAACCTAAACCTTGCTTTAGCCCTAACCCTAATTGAAACTCTAACCCTTACCCTAAACCCAAGAGTAAACCCAGCCCTAAAACTAAACTTAACCCTAAATCTAAACTTAACTCTAAAGCTAACCTTACATCTAACCCAATATATTACTCTAAACCTAATCCTAAACCTAACGAAAACCCTAGCCCTAACCCTAAACCTAACCCTGACCATAACCATAACCCTAAACCTAGACCTAACACTAAACCTAACTCTCAACCTAGGACTAATCCTAGCTCAAAACCTAACCCTAAATCTAAACCTAACCCTAACACTACCCTAAGCTAGGGTTATTAGCCTTAGCCCAAACCCTAAACCTCACCATACCACTAACCCTAATCTTAACCATAAATTTAGCCCTAATCCTAGCTATAACCATATCTATTACTCTTATGATAATTCTAATTCTAATGCTAACTCTCGGCCTAACCCTAACCTTATTGCTATCCTGAAACCTCTTCATTACCCTAAACCTACCCTGAACCCTAAACCTAACCCTATCCATTACCCTAACCCTAACCCTAATGCTCATTTGAGCCCTATCCCTAAATCTTATCCTAAAACAAATCTTAAACATGATCCTAACCCTAAAAATACACCTAGGTCTAAACCTGACCCTTACCCTAAGCCTAACACTTACACTAGACCTAGACACAAACCTAACCCTAAATCAATTCCTAACTGTAACACTAGACCTGACAATATTCCAAGTGATAATTCTAGACCTAACCCTACAACAAGCCCTAGCCCTCATCCTAGCCCTAAACCTAGCCTTAATTATACCCTAACCCTAAACCTAGCCCTAACTCTAATTCTAAACCTGACCCTACCTCTACACCAAGCTATAACAACATCCCTTACCCTAAACAAAACCATAACCCTAGTCCTAATGTTAGGCCTAAACTGAACACTAACCCTAGCCCTAATTCTAGCCCTAATTTAGACCTATCCCTAAAACTAACCATAACCCTACCCCCTAAGACTAAATCTAACTCTTGCCCTAGACCTATCCCTATTTCTAAACATATCCATTACCATAACCTTAACCCGAGCCCTAACCCTTGCCTTATCCTTAGACCTAGTCCTAACCTAATACTAATTCCAAATCTAACCCTAGCCTTAAGCCTAAGCCTAACACTAACACTAGCCCTAACCCTAATGCTATTAATATAACTAGCACTAACCTCAAACCTAGGACTAAAACAAAACTGAGCAATACCCTATCCCTAAAACTTAACTTAAATCAAACCCTAACACTACACCTAGACCTAACCTAGCACCGTTTCGTGTCCTAACTCTAACCTTAAAACTTACCCTGACCCTGACTCATATCCTAGCACTCACCCTAGCTCTAAACACCACCCTAAACTTAAACAAAACCCAAAATGTAACCCTATCCCTAATTCGTGTCATAACCCTAACCTTAAAACTCACCCTAACCCTGACTCATATCCTAACAGTCACCCTAGCTCTAAACACCGTCCTCACCTTAAACCGCAGCCTATCAGTAACCCTAGCCCTTATTTGAGTCCCAAACCTAACCCTAAAACTAACCCTGACCCTGACTCTGACCAGAACCCTAATCATAGCACTAACTTAACCCAAAACTTAGCCCTAATCTGATCCATAACCCCAGTTTTAAACCTAATCCTAACCCTAACCCTAGGCCTAATCATAACCATAATCCTAGCCCTAACCCTAGCTCTAACCCTATCCATTGCCATAACCATAAACCTAACATTAATGCTAACCCAAGGCCTAAACCTAATCCTATCCCTAATCCTAACTCTATCCATTACCATAAACCAAACTTAAACCCTAAACCTCACCCTATAATTACCCTAACACCAACTCAAATGCTAATTAGAGCCCTGACTTTAAACCTTAACCTATCCCAAAGCCTAACTCAGACCCTGACCCTAAAAATACCGCTAGCTCTAAACATGACCCTAACCCTAAACCTAAACCTTACACTACAGGTAGCAATAAACCTAACACTAAAATTATCTTTAACCAAAACCATGGACCTGATATTAGCCCTAGTCCTAATCCTAGCCCTAACCCTAAAAAAAATACCTATCCCTCCTCCTAGCCCTAAACAAAGCCTTATTCATAACCCTACCCATAACCCTAACCCTAACCCTAATTCTAATCCTCACCCTATCTCTAAACCTAGCTATAATGCCATCACGTAGCCTAAACTTAATCCTAATCATAACCATAACACTAGGCCTAAGCTAAACACTAACCTAGCCCTAATTCTAGCCCTAATTTAACCCTATCCCTAATCCTAACCCGAACCTTGGACCTAAGACTAACTCTAAAATCACACTAGTGCTATCCCTAGTTCTAACCCTATTCCTTTCTGTAACCCTAACCCTAGCCCTAATCCTAGCCCTAATCCTAGCCATAACCCTTGCCTAATCTTTATATCTAGTCCTAACCCTAGATCTAACCCTAATTCTAAATCTAACAATAAGCCTAAGCCTAACCTTAACACTATCCCTAACCCTAACACTAGTCATAAAACTAGCTATAACCCTAACCCTAGCAATAAAACAAAACTGAGCAATAGCCCTAACATAAACCTTAACTTACACCAAACCCTAGCACTACACCTAGACCTAACCCTAGCCCTAATTCGACCTAGACCTAACCCTAACCCTAACCCTTAACCTTAATACTAACCCTGATTCTGACTCATATGCTAACACTCATCCTAGCTCTAAACACCGCCCTAACTTTAAACCGAACACTTACAGTAACTCTAGCATTATTTTGAGTCCTAATCCTAAACCTAAAACTAACCCTGATCCTGATTATGAACCTAACACTAACACTAGCTCTAAATATAACCCTAACCTTAAACCTAATTCTAACACTAGAGGTTTAACCCTTAACATAACCCAAAAATTAACCATAATTGTAACCCTAGTTCTTACATTAGTCATTTCTCTAACCCTAGCCCTAAACCTAACACAAAACTAGCCATAATCCGAGCCCTAAACCTAGCTTTAACCCTAACCCTTGCCTTAACCCTAGCCCTAACCCTAGCTCTAACCCTATGCCTTACCGTAAGCCAAACCCTAACCCCAATGCTAACCCTAATCCTTAACCTAACCCAAACTCTAACCCTATTACTAGTCCTAACCTTAGCACTCATTCTAGCTCTAACCAAACCCCAATCCCTAACCCTAACCCTGACCCTTATTCTGACCCTAACACTAATCGTAGGTCTAAACCTGAACCTAACTCTGACCAGAACCCTTACACTAGCCCTATCGGTAACCTCATACCTAAACCTAACTCTAACACTAGCTCTAGACCTAAACTTAATCCTAAATCTAGCAATAACTCTAGCCCTAGACCTAAACAAAAACTTAGTCCTATCCCTAACTATAACCCTTAACCTAATCCAAACACTAACCCTACCCCTATACCTAACCTTGTCCTAATTCTAGATTTCACCCTAACCCTAACTCTAACCTGAACACTGACCCTGACACTAACACTAAACCTAGCTCTAAACCTGACAATAAACCAAAATCTACATTTTACACTAAACTTAGCCATAACCCTTACCCTACAACTAGCCGTAATTGGAACCCTAGATCTTACATTACCTATAGCACTAACCCTAGGCCTAAACCTAACACAAAACCTAGCACTAATCTGAGGCCTAAACTTACCCTATGCATAACCCTCACCCTAGCTCTAGCCCTCACCCTAACGCTAAACCTCACCTTAGTCCTAACCCTAGCTCAAAGCCTAACCATTAGCCTAAACATAACTCTAGCCCTATTCCTACCCATAAGCCTAACCCTAGCCCTAATCTTAAACTTAACCCTAGCTCTAACCCTAGCCATTACCCTAACTCGAACCCTAACCTTAATGATAACCCTAGCCATAACTCTAACTGATACCCTAACACAAACCATAAACATAACCCTAGACCTAACCTTAAACCTAACCCTTGCTTTAGCCCTAACTCTACCTCAAAACCTAACCCTTACCCTAAACCAAACTGTAAACCCAGCCCTATAACTAAACTTAACCCTAAACCCAACATTAACACTAAAACTAACCTTACATCTAACTCAATCTATTACTCTAAACCTAACCCTAACCCTAATGAAAACCCTAGCCCTAATCCTAAATCTAACCCTGACCATAACCATAAACCTAACCCTAAACCTAACACTGAACCTAAGCCTTGCCCTAGTACTAACCAAGCTGAAAACCTAACCCTACACCTTAAACCTAACCCTAATCCTACCCTAAGATGTGGTTACTAGCCTTAACCCAAATCCTAACCCTAACTCTAGCCCTAGTCTTAACCATAAACTTAGCCCTAACCCTAGCTCTAATCCTATATGTTATCCTTATGATAATCCTAATCCTAATGCTAACTCTGGGCCTAACACTAACCCTACTGCTATCCCAAAACCTCTTCATTACCCTAAATCTAACCTGAACCCTAAACCTAAAACTGTCCATTACCCTAACCCTAAACCTAATGCTCATTTAAGGCCTATCCCTAAACCTTAACCTAAAACAAACCCTAAACCTGATACTGACCCTAAAAATACACCTAGGTCTAAACCTGACCTTACCCTAAGCCTAACACTTACACTAGACATAAACACAAAATTAACCCTAAATCTACCCTAACTGTAATACTAGACCTGACATTAGTCCTATTCCTAATTCTAGACCTAAGCCTACAACAAACCTAACCCACATCCTAGCCCTAAACCTAGCCTTATTCATAACCTAACCCTAAACCTAGCCCTAACTCTAATTCTTCCCTTACCATAACTCTAAACCTAGCTATAACAATATCCCTTACCCTAAACATAACCGTAATTCTAGTTCTAATGCTATGCCTAAGATGAACATTAACCATAGCCCTAATCCTAGCCCTAATTTAGCCCTATCCCTAAAACTAACCATAACCCTAGCCCTAAGACTAAATCTAACTCTCCCTATTTCTAAATGTATCTGTTAGCTTAACCCTACCCATAGCCTTGTCCTATCCTTAGACCTAGCCCTAACGCTAGATCTAATGATAACTCCAAATTTAACCCTAACATAAGCCTAAGCCTAAAACTAACCCTAATCCTAACCCTTAGAAGAAACACAACCCTAACCCTAAACACTAACCGTAACCCAACATTAAACCCTAATATTAACACTAACCAGAACACTAACCCTAATGCAAAACCTAACACTAACACTAACCCTATTCCTAAAAAATAATCCTACACTTAACCCTAACCTAACAGTGACCCTAACCCTAAATTTAACACAAACCCTAACCCTAACCCTAACCCTAACACTCATCCTAAACCTAACCCGAACCAGAACCCGAATCCTAACTGAAACTCTAACCCTAACTGTAACCCTAACCCTAACACAAACCCTAAGTCCAAACCTAAACCTAACACTAACCCTAACCCTAACCTTAACACTAATACTAACCCTAACCCGAACACTAAACCTACCCCTAAACATAACCATAAACCTAACACTAAACCTAAGAATAACCATAACTCTAACACTAGCGCTAACCATAATTCTAATCCTAATGCTACCCCTAACAATAACCCTAAACCTACTGTAATGCTAACCCTAAGAGTAACCCTAACCCTAACCCAACCCAAACACTAAACCTAACCCAAACAAAAACTCTAACCCTAACCCTAAACCTAACAAAAACATAACCCTGAACCTAAAACTAACCCTAAAACAAACCCTAACCCTAAACGTAAACTAATGCTTAAACTAACCCTAACCCTAACCCTAACATTACCCTAACACTAACCATAAACCTAACCCTAACCCAAACACTAACCCATTCCCTAACCCTAACCTTAAACCTAACACTAACTCTAACACAAACCCTAACACTAACCCTAACCCATCCATAAGCCTATAACTAACCCTAACTCTAAACCGAAACCGAAACCTAACACTAACCCTAAACATAACCCGAAACATAACACTAATTCTAACCCTAAACCTAACACTAACACTAACCCTAACCCAAACCCTAAAACAAACACTAACACTAACCCTAACACTAAACCTTACCCTAACCCTATCACTAACCCTAAACCTAACCCTAACCCTAACACTAACCTTAACACTAAACCTAACCCTAAACATAAACCTAAACATAACCCTAACCCTAACCCTAACACTAACCCTAAACCTAACACTAACCCCAAACCTAACCCTAACCCTAAACCTAACACTAACCCTAACCCTAACCCTAACAATAACACTAACCCTAACACTAAACTTCACACTATCCATAATACTAACCTTAAGCCTAAACCTAATGCTCACCCCAAAACAAACCATAACCCTAACAGAACCCTAAAAATCATCCTAAACCTTACCCAAACCCTAACACTAATCCTAACCATAAACTTAAACCTAACACTAACCCCAACCTAACACTAATTCTAACTGTAATTCCAACCCGAACACTAAACCTAATATTAACACTAACCCAAACCCTAAAACAAACACTAACCCTAACCCTAACCATAATTCTAACATTAACCCTAACCCTAAACCTAATTCTAACACTAAACCTAATACAAAATTTAACACTAACATTAACCCTAACCCTATCCTAATCTTAACTGTAACACTAACCCTAAAAATAACCCTAAACTTAATCCTAACTCAAACCTAAAACTAACCCTAACACAAACCCTAAACCTAAAACTATACCTAATCCTAACACTTACCCTAACATTAACCTTAAATCTAAAGCTAACCCTATCACCAACCTTAACCCTACCCTGAACACTAATCATAACACTCTACCTAAACCTATCCTAAACCAAACACTAAATCTAAACCTACCCCTAACCCTAACACTATAATAAAACCTAACCATAACCCTAACACAAACAGTAACACTAAACCTAACCCTAACCCTATTCCTCACCTAAAACCTAACCCTAACCCTAACACTCACCATAAACCCTACCCTAACACGGACAACAATTCTAACCCTAACACTAACCCTAATCCTAATCCTAACCCTTAACTTAACCATAACATGAACCTTAAACTTAACCATAACTCTAAACCTAAACCTAAAACTAACCCTAACCCTAACACTAACACTAACCTTAACCCTAAACCCAACCCTAAACCTAACCCTAACCCTAACATTAGCACTAACCCTAACCCTAACCCTAACACTAACTGTACACTAACCCTAATGCTAAAAATAAACCTAACCCCAAACCTAATTCTATCACTAATTCTAACCCTAACCATAACCCCAAACCTAAGACTAACCCTAACCCTAATCCTAATCCTAACACTAACTCTACCCCTAACCCTCACATTAACTCTAACTATAAACCTAATCATAATCCTAACACTAAAACTAACCCTAATGCTAACCCTTAATATAACCCTAATCTTATCTGTAACCATAACACTAACCCTAACCCTAACCCTAAACATAAGCCTAACAAAAACCCTAACCCGAGCCCTAACACTAAACCTAACACTAACCCTAATCCTAACTCTAACCTAACTCTAAAACTAACCCTAACCCTAATACTAACCCTTACCCTAACACTAACCCTAACCATAACCCTAACACTAACACTAACTCTAAACCTATCCCTAACCCTAACACTAAAATTAACCCTAACCCTAACGCAAACCTAACCCTAACCCTAATCCTAAAACTAACACTCATCCTAACCCAAACCCTAACACAAACCCTAATTCTAACACTGACACTAACCCTAACCCTATTCCTAACCCTTACCTTAAACCTAACAGTAACCCTAAATGTAAACCTAACCCTAACCCTAACCCTATAACTAACCCTAAACCTAAACCTAACCCTAATTATTATACTAACCCTAACCCTAAACCTAATCCTAACACTAACCCTAACACAAAGTTTAAAAATAACATTAACCCTAAGCATAACCTAATCCTAACTGTAACTCTAATGCTAACAATAAATCTAACCCTAATCCTAACTCAAACCCTAAACCAACCCTAACACTAACCCTAATCGTAACCCTTACCCTAACACTAACCTTAACCCTAAACCTAACCCTATCACTAACCTTAATACTAACCCTAACTTTAAACATAACACTAACCCTAAACCTAACTGTAACCGTAACACCAACTCTAAACCTATACCTAACCCTAACACTATAATTAACCCTAACCCTAACCTTAAAACAATCACTAACACTAAACCTAAACCTAAGCCTAATCCTCAACTTATACTTAAACTTAACCCTAACACTCACCCTAACCATAACCTTAACATGAACCCTAATTCTAAAACTAACCTAAACCTAAACCTAATCCTTACCTAAACATAATCCTAACCCTAATCCTAAACTTAACCCTAACCCTAACACCAAAACTAACCCTAACCCAACACTAAACCTAGCATTAACCCTAACTCTAAACCTAACACAAAATTTAACACTAACACTGACCCTAACCCTAACGATATCCTTACCATAACCCTAACACTTACACTAAAGCTAACCCTAATCCTAACTCAAATTCTAAACCTAACTCTAAAACTAACCTAACCCTTAGCCTAACCCTAACCTTAAAACTTACCCTAACACTCACCTTAACCATAACCCTATCCCTAACACTAATCTTAACACTAACCAAAATCTTAACCCTAACACTAATCCATAACTATTCCTAAGCCTAACATGATTCCTAAACCTAACCCTTACAATAGCTGTAACACTAAAACTAATTCTAACCTTAAGCCTAACCCTAGCTCTTACACTAACCCTAACCCTAAGATGAACCTAACCCAAAAGCTAACAATAACCCTAACCCTAATCCTAAACCTAACCATAAGACTAACCCTAAACCTAACCCTAACACTAACCCTAACCCTAACCCTAACACTAAACCTAACCCTAACCCTAACACTAACCCAAACGCAAACCTTAATACTAACACTAATCCTAGCACTAACACTAACCCTAACCCTAAACTTAACCCAAAACCTTACCCTAACACCAACACTAAACCTAATGCTAACCCAAAACCTAATACTAAACCTAATCCTAACACTTACCCTAACCCTAAACCTTACCCTAACCCAGAACCATAACACTAAACCCAACACTATACCTAACCATAACACTATCCCTAAACCTTACCTTAAACCTAACAGCAACCCTAAACATAACCCTAACCCTAATCCTAACACTAACCCTAACCCTAACACAAACCCTAAACCTAACACTTACCCTAAACCTAACCCTAACCCTAACACCAAACCTAACCATAACCCTAAACAAAACACTAACCCTGAAACTAACTCTAACCCTAACACTAACACTAACACTAACCCTAACTCTAACACTAACCTTAACAAAAACATAACCCTATCACTAACCTTAAACCTAACCCTAAATGAAAACCTAACACTAACCCTAACCCTAACACTAACCCTCACCCTAAACCTAACACTAAATCTAATCCTAAACCTAATCGTAATCCTAACACTAACCCTAACACTAAACCTAACCCCATATTTAACCCTAATCCTATCAGTAACTCTAATGCTTACCTAAACCCTAATCATAACCCCAACACAAAACCTAACACTAACTCTAAACCTAACGCTAAACCTAACTCTAAAACTAACCCTAATCCTTACCCTAACTCTAACACTAACCCTAAGCATAATCTAACCCTAACTCTTACCCTAACACTAACACTAACCCTAACCCTAACTCTAACACTAACCATAAACGTAACCATAAATGTAACACTATCCCTAAACATACTCCTAACCCTAACCCTAACAATAACCCTAATCCTAACCTTAACCTAACACTAACCCTAATGCAAACCCTAACTCTAACACTAACCCTAAATCTAACCCTAATTCTAAGAGTAACTGTAGCCATAACATTAACCCTAACCATAATCTTAACACAAAACCTAACACTAAACCTAACACTAAACCTAACTCTAACACTAATTCTAACCCTAATCATAACCCTAAACCTAATCCTACTCCTAAATGTAACCCTAACCCTAACACTAACCCTGAACTTAACTGTAACCCTAACCCTAACCCTAATGCTAACACAAACCAAACACTTACCCTAACACTAATCCTAACCTTAACCCAAAACCTCAGTGTAATTGTAACTCTAAAACAAACCCTAACCCTAACACTAACCTTAAGCATAATCTAACCCTAACTCTTACCCTAACACGAACACTAACCCTAACTCTAACACTAACCATAAACCTAACCATAAACGTAACACTAACCCTAAACATACTCCTAAACCTAACCCTAACACTAACCCTAATCCTAACCTTAACCCTAACACTAACCCTAACAGAAACCCTAACACTAACCCTAAATCTAAACCTAATCCTAACAGTAACTGTAGCCATAACATTAACCCTAACCCTAATCGTAACACAAAACCTAAACCTAAACCTAACACAAAACCTAAACCTAACACTAATTCTAACCCTAACCATAACCCTAACTGTAATCCTAAAACTAACACTAGCCTTATCCCTAACCCTAACCGTAACACTAAATCTAACACTAATCCTAACCCAAAACATAACCTTAACCTATCCTGAAACTTAATCCTAACCCTGAATTGAACCCTAATCCTAACACTAAACCCAAACCTAACCCTAACCCTAAAACTAACACTTATCCTAAACATAACTCTAAACCTAAACCTAACCATAAGGATGACATTAAAACTAAACCTAACCCTAACCCTAACCCTAACCCTAACACTAACCCTAACCCTAAACCCAATCCTAAACCTAACCCTAACCCTAACAAAAACCCTAACCCAAACCATAACCCTAACCCTAACCTAACCCTAACCCTAACCCTTAAATAACCCTAACCCTAACACTAATTCAAACCCAAATTTTAACACTAACACTTACCCCAACTATAACCTTATATTAACCCTAACACTAATCCTAAGCCTAACACTAAACTTAACCCTAAATATTTGTGACCCTAACACTAACCCTAACCATAATCCTAAACTAACCCTAAGCCTCACTCTTACCCAAATATTATGCATATAACTCTCCCTATCCCTACCATAAAACAAATCCTAAACCTATTTTTAACCCTATCACAAATGATAACCCTAACTCTAACACTAATACTAACACTAACTCTAACTCTAAAACTAACCCAAAGACTAACCCTAACCCTAACCTTAAACTTAGTCCCTGATCCTAACTGTAACCCTAAACCTAAACCTAATCCTTACCTAAACATAATCCTAACCCTAATCCTAAACTTAACCCTAACAATATCCCTAAACCTAAGCCAAACCCGAATCCCAAATCTACCATACACCCTAACCCTAACCCTAATTCTAACACAAACACTAACCAAACCATAACCCTAAATCTAACCTAACACTAACCGTTACCTAACCCTAACCGTAACCCTCACCAAAACCCTAACTCTAACCCTCACCCTAATCCAAATGCTAAACCTAATACTAACCCTAATTCAAACCCTAACACTAACTCTAAACCTAAGTATAACCTAACCCAAACACTAATGCTAACCCTAACCCTAACCCTAACCTTCACACTAACCCTAACCCTAACCAAACCCTAAACCTAACCGTATCTTAAACCTAAACATAACCCTAACACTAACAGTTAACCTAATCCTAAACCTAACCTAAACCTAACACTAAACCTAACCCTAATATTAACCTAACACTAACACTAACCCTAAGCCTAACCCTAACTCTAACCCTCACCCTAAACCTAAACCTAACACTAACCCTAACCATAACCCTAACACGAACCCTAACACTAATCCTAACCAGAACATAACCGTAACACTAACCCTCTCCATAACACTAACCCTAATCATAACACTAACACTAACCCTAAATTAAACACTAACCTTAACGTAAACTTAACCCTAACTCTAACCACAATCCTAACCCTAATCCTAAAGCTTATCCCAACCCTGACACTAACCCTAAGCCTCACCTTAAACCTAACCTGAAACCTAACACTAACCCTAACCCAAACAATAAACCTAACCCTAAATGTAACACTAATCTAATACTAACACTAACCCTAACCCTAACACTAAATATAACCCTAACCATAACACTAACCCAAATACTAACCATGACCCTAACCTTAATCTTATACCTAAACCTAAACCTACCACAAACCCAAACTTTAATCCTAACACAAACCATAAACCTCACCCAAACCCTAATTTAACTTAAACCCTATCCCTAACCCTAACACTAATCTTAACCCTAATCCTTACCTTAACTCTAACACTAAACCTAAACCTAACCCTAACCTAACCAAACTCTAACTCTAAACCCTACTCTAACAGTAATCCTAACCATTATTGCAACCCTAACTATAACCCTAACAGTAACCTCAACACAAATCCTAACCCTAAATCTAACATTAACCTAAACCCTAAACCTAACTCTAACCCTAACCCTAATTCTAACACTAACACTAACTCTAACATTAACCCTAAACCTAACACTAACCCTAACCATAATTCTAGCACTAACGCTCTCTTAACCCTAACCCTAACCCTAAATTTTACCCTTACCCTAACCCTAAACCTAACTGTAACCCTGACACTATCCATAACACTAAACCTAACACAAACCATAACCCTAAGACTAACTCTAAACCTAACAGCAACCCTAACCCTAACCATAATCCTAACTCTAAACCTAACCCTAAATGTTACTTTTACCCTAACCCTAACCCTAACTGTAATCCTAATACTAACCATAACCCTAATCCTAACACAAACCATAACCCTAACCCTAACTGTAAATCTAACAGCAACCCTAACCCTAACCCTTATCTTAAACCTAACCCTAAACCTAACACTAAATCTAACTTTAACACTAACTCTAACCCTAACTCTAACACTAACACTAACCATAACTCTATGTCTAACCATAACAATAACCATAATTCTAAACCTAACTGTAACCCTCACCCTAATTTTAACGATAAAGCTAACCCTAAATCTAACCTTAATTCTAACACTAACCCTAAACCTAACTATAACCCTAACCCTAACCCTAACACTACCGTAACCCTAACCCTAAATTTAAACCTAAAGCTAATACTAACCCTAAACTTAACCCTAACAAGAACCCTAAACCTAACCTTAAACCTAACTTAAACTTAACCCTAAACCTAAACCTAACACTAACCCTAACCCTAACCCTAATCCTATCCCGAACCCTAACACTATCCTAACCCTAAACATAACCCTAACCCTAACCCTAATCCTAACCATAACTGGAACCTTAAACATATTCTTAACCGTAAACCTAAGACAAATCTTAACCCTAACTCTAACACTAACTCTAACCCTAACCCTACATTAACACTAATTCTAACCATAATTCTAAACTTAACCCTAAACCTTACACTAACAATTACCCTAAACCTTACCCTAACCCTAAACCTAACACTAAGCCTAACCCTAACCCTAAATCTAATCCTGACCCTAACACTAACCCTAACCCTAACCCTAAGCCTTTCTCTAACCCTAACATTAAACCTATTTCTAACCCTATGACTAACACTAACCCTAATTCTATCCCTAACCCTAAACCTAAACCTAACCCTAACAATAACCCTAACCCTAACCTCACATTAACCCTAACCCTAATCCTAAAACTAACCATAGCCCTAACCCTAACACTAATCATAAACCTAACCCTAATAGAAACCCTAAACCTAACCCTAACACAAACCTTAACCTTAACATTAACTTTAACTCTAACACCAACCCTAATACTAACCCTAAATCTAAACCTAATCCTAACCCTAAACTTAAACCTAACCCTAAACCTAACACTTACTCTAACCCTAACCCTATCCCTTTCTAACACTCACCCTAAGCCTCAACCTAACCCTTACCTTATAACTAACCCTAACTCTAACCCTAACACTTACCCTAAATCTAAGTCTAACACTAACCCAAACACTAATCCTAAACCTAACTTTAACCCTAAATGTAACACTAACTCTAACCCAAACCCTAAACCTAACCCTAATATTAACCCTTACCCTAACCCTAACATGAATCCTAAACGTACCTCTAACCCTAACACTAACCCTAACCCTAAACCTAACTCTAAACTTAACCCTAACACTCAACCTAACACTACTTCTAAAACTAACCATAAACCTAACACTAATTCTAATCCTAACCCTAAATCTAACCAAACCCTAACCCTATCTATAACCCTAAACCTAATGTAACCCTAACCCTAACCCTAACCATAAACCTAACACAAATGCTAAAGCCAAACATAACCCTAACCATAACCTAACACTAACCCTAACCCTTACCTAAACATAACCCTAACCCTAACATGAAAACTAACCCTAACACTAACATTAACCCTAATTCTAACATTAACCCTAACCCAAACACTAACCCTATCACTAACCCTAAACTTAACCATTACCATAATACTAATAGTAACACTAACCCTAACCCTAACACTATACCTAATCTACCAGTAACTGTAAAACTAACCCTAACTCTAACCCTAGGCCTCACACTAAACCTCTTCCTATCCATAATCCTAACAGTAACCCTAAGCCTAACTGTAACACTAACACTAAACGTAAACCTAAGAATAACACTATCCTAAAAGTTAACCCTAACCCTAACCATAACCCTATCAGAACACTAATCCTAACCCTAACCCTAAACCTAAAGCTATCTTTTACCTCTAACCCTTACAGAAAACCTAAATCTAAATTTTAATAAAAATTATAATTCTTACCCTAACACTAACCCTAACTAACCCTAACCATAACCCTAATGCTAATTCGAAAACTAACCCTAACCATAACCCTAACATTAACCAAACCCTAACCCTAACTGTAACACTAATTCTAACCCTAACTCTAACCCTGAAAATAACCCAAAACCTATCCCTAACCCTAACACTACTTCTAACCCTAACCCTAACACTAACACTAACACTTACACTAAACCTAACTCTAAACTTAACATTAACCCTAACCCTCACCATAACCCTAACACTAACACATACCCTAAACCTAACCTGAACCCTAACACTAACACTAACCCTATTCTACCCGTAATGCTGAAACTAACCCTCAACCTAATTCTAAGCCTCATTCTAACTCTAATAATAACCATAACACTAACACTAACCCTATCACTAACCCTATCACAAACTCTAAACCTAAACCTTACCATATGACAAAACATAACCCTTAACCTAATAATAATACTAACACTAATCCTAACACTAAACCTAACTCTAAAATAACCCTAAACCTAACCCTAACCATAACCCTAACCCTATCACTAACCCTAAACCNTAAACCTAACACTAAACCTAAACCTAACACTAACCCTAAACCTAACACAAACCCTAACCGACACATAACCCTAAAACTAAGCCTAAACCTAAACCTAAGCCTCACTCTAACCCTAATACTAAACATAACCATAACCCTCACCCTTTCCCTAAACCTAAAACAAACCCTAACCCTAAACCTTACGCTAACACAAACCATATACTTCACCCTAACACTAATACTAACACTAACCATAATCCTAACACTAACTTTAAAACTAACCCTAAACCTAACGCTAAATCTAGCCCTAAGCCTGTACCTAATTTTAACAATATCCCAAACTCTAATCAAAACAATAAAACTAAATGCATCTATAACCTAACTCTAAACCTAACACTAACCTTAACCTTAACGCTAACACGAACCCTAACCCTAACCCTAACACTAACCCTAACCCCAACTCTTAAACTAACCCTAACCCTAACCCTAACTCTAACACTAACACTAACTGTAACCCTAACCCTTACACAAACCCTAAATCTGAAACTAACACTAACCCTAATCCTAACCATAACCCTAAATCTAACACTAAAACCAAAACTAATCCTATTTTTAACAGGAAACCTAACACTAACCCTAACCCTAAACCAGACCCTAACCTATCACTAACCCTAAACCTAAAACTAATGCTAACCCTATCCCTAAACCTAACCCTAATCCTAACTGAACCCATATGCTAAACCTAACCCTAACACTTATCTAAGCCTAATGCTAACCCTAATCTTAACAATAACTCTTACCCTAACCCGAACCCTAACCCTTAATCTCAGCCTAAACCTAAACCTAAACCAAACCATAATCTTAACCCTAACCCTAACCCTAACTTTAACATAACCCTAACATTAACCCTAACATAAACCCAACCTAATGCTAACCTCAACCCTAACCTAACCCTAACCCTAAGCACAACCCTAACACTAAAACTAAACCTAACAATAACACTAACCCTAACACTAAACCTAACTGTAACCGTAACACTACCCTAACACTCCCCCGTAACCCCTACCCTAACCCTAATTCTTACCATAACAATAATCCTAAACATAACCCTAACCCTAACACTAAAGTTAAAACTCACTATTACCCTAACCCTAACCCTAACCCTAACACTAACACTAACCGTAAACCTAACACTAACCTTTACAAAACACTATTCCTATTCCTAACTGTAATCCTAACCCTAAACCTAACCCTAATCCTAACCATAACACTAAACCTAACCTTAACCCTAACCCTTACCTAATCCAAACAGTAACCGTCACCCTAACAATAACAATAACCTTAACTGTAACCCTAACCCGAAACCTAAATCGAACCCTAAACCTAACCCCAACACTAACCCAAACCCCAACCCTAAACCTAACCCTTACATTAAAACTAAATCTAACTCTAAACCTGACACTAACTCCAAACCCAATTATAACGCTAAACCAAACACTAACACTAATGCTAACCGTAATCCTAACACTAACCCTAAACTAAACCTAAACCTAAACCTAACACTAACCCTAACCCTACACCTAACATGAACCCTGAGCCAAACACTAACCCTAAGCTAAACCTAACCCTACCTCAATTTTTTAACACGAAACTTAAACCAAAACCTAACCCCAACCCTAACACTAAATTGAACCCTAAACCTAACCCTAACCCTAATACTAACCTAAATCTAAACCTAACACTAACCCTAACATTCACCTTAACACTTACCCTAACCCTAACCCTAACCCTAACACTAACACTAACTCTATTTTTATCCCTAAACTTAAACCTAAACCTTAACCTAACATTGACCCTAATCCTAACACTAACCCTAACTTTAACACTATCCCTAACCCTAAAATTAAACCTAATCCTAGCCGCAACCCTAACCCTAATCCTAACCCTAACACTAACCATAACATAAACTATAAACTTAACCATAAACCTAACCCTAAACTAACCCTATTCCTAACCATAAATTTACCCTAACACTAACCCTAACCCTAACTTAACCCAAACACTAACAATAACCATAACACTAACCCAAACTATAACCCTAACCCTAACACTAACTTTAACCCTAACCCTAAAACTAACTTTAAAGCTAACCCTAACAGTAACCCTAACACTATCCCTAAACCAAAACCTACCACTAACTGTAATCCTAACCTTAAACCTAACCCTTACCTAAACCTAACACTAACCCTAACCCAAACAATAACAATAACTGTAAACCTAACCCTTACCCGAAATCTAACCTGAACCGTAACCCGAACCTTAAGACTAACCCAAACCTTAACCCTTACATTAAAACTAAACCTAACTCTAATCCTGACACTAACCCTAATCCTAACCCTAACCATAATCCTAAACCTAATTATAATGCTAAAAATAACAATAACACTAAAGCTAACCATAACCATATCACTAAAAATAACCCTAACACTAACAATAACCTTAAACCTAACTTTAACTTGAACCGTAACCCTAACCCTAAACCTATCCCTAACACTATCTCTAACCCTAACTATAACACAAACCCTAAAACTAACTCTAACACTAAGCAAAACACTAATCCTAAACCTAACCCTAACCCTTACCGTAACATTAACCCTAACCCTAACAAAAAACTTACATCTAACCATAACACTAAACCTAGCCCTAACTCTAGCAAGAACCCTAACCATAACCATAACAGTAACCCTAACACAAACCAATAACCTAACCCTAAACCAATCACAAACCCTAACACCAATCCTAAACTTAACACAAACCCTAATCCAAACCACAACCCTAACTGTAACCTAACCCTAACCCAAACCACAACCCTAACCCTAACCCTTACCCTAACACTAACACTAACACTAATCCTAACCCTAACCCTAAACCTAACACTAAACATAAACTAACCCTAACCCTAACCCTAACCGTAACACTAAACCTAACCCTAACCCTAACACTAACTCTAACACTAAACCTATCCCTAACCCTAAGATTAACACTAAAACTCTCCCTACCCCCAACCCTAACACTAACCCCAACCCTAACCATAACACGAACACTACCGCTAACACTAACCCTAACCCTAAACCTAACCCTAATTCTAACCCTAACACAACCTAATGATAAACCTAACTGCAACACTAAAACTAACTTTAACCCTAACCCTAAATCTAACACTAACCCTAACCATAACCATAACCCTAAACCTAACACAAACGCTAATCCTACCCTTACAACGCACCCTAAAAATAACTCGAGCACTAACCCTATAACTAACCCTAAACTTAACACTAATCCAAAGCCTAACACTAAAATTAAACCTAACCCTAATCCTAACCTTAACCATAACCCTATCACTAATCCTAATCCTAACCTTACTCCTAACCCAAAACCTAACCGTAACTCTTTCCCTAACACTAACCCTAACCCTAATACTTACCCTAACCCTATTCTTAACCCTAACACTAACCCTAACATTAACCCTAAACCAACACTAACCCAAACCCTAACACAAACCCTAATCCTAACCCTAAACCTAACACAAATCATACCCCTAACTCTAACACTAACCCTAACACTAATCCTCACCCTAATTCTTAAACTAACCCTAACCTGATCCCTAACCCTTACCCTAACACTAACCCTAAACCTTACCTAGTCCTAACCCTAACCCAAACCCTATCACTAACCCTAACCGTAACTCTAACACTACACATAACATTAACCACTTACTTTAACACTAACCATAACCCAAACACTCGCAATAACACTAAGCAAAACCCTAACCCTGATACTAACCCTAACCCTACCCTTAACCCTAACACTAACCCTAACCATAACCCTAACCCTAACCCTAACTCTAACCATAATCCAACCTAATCCTAAACCTAACCCTAACACAAATCCTAACCCTAACCATAAACCTAATCAGAACACTAACCCTAAACCTAACCCTAACCAAAACACTAACACTTACCCTAACCCTAACCCTAAATGTAACACCAACCCTAACTCTAAACATAACTCTAACACCAACTCTAAACATAACTCTAACACTAACACTAACTCTAACACTTTCTCTAAAACAAACCTTAACCCTGACAGGAAACCTAACCCTAACACTAACCCTAACCCTAACCCAAACCCTAACCCTAATACCAAAACTAAACCTAACCCTTACCCTACCACTAAACCTAATTCTATACCTATCCCTAACCTTAACACTAATTATAACCCTAACCCTATCACTAAAGCTAATCCTAAACATAAACCTAACCTTAACCCTAACCATAACACTAAACCTAACCCTAATCCTATCTGTATCCCTAAACCTAACACAAACTGTAACCCTAACCTTAACACTAAACCTAACCAAAATGCTAACATTCTCACTAAATTAAACCACTGACATCACCGAATCACAAACTATTAACCTATCCCTAACACTAACCGTAACACTAACCCTAACCCTATCCCTTATCCTAAATCTTAAACTAACCCAAACCCTAACCGGATCCCTAACCCTAAACCTCACCCTAAGTGTAAAACTAACCCTAATTCTAACCCTAACCCTTACCTTAACACTAACTGAAACCTAACACTAACCCAAACTTAAGCCTAACCCTTACTGTAACACTAACACTAACCCTACACATAAAACTAACCCTAAACTTATCCCAAACCCTAACACTATTTCTAATCTATCCCTAACCCTAAACCTAACACTAACATTAACCCTAAACCTAACCCTAACCCTAAGCCCAATTCTATAATTAACCCTATACCTAACCCTAACTAAAACACTGAACCTATCCCTAAACCTAAACCTAATACTAACACTAACCCTAAACATAAACTTAACCCTAACCCTAAAACTAACCCTAACCCTAACCCTAACACTAACCCTAACCCTAACTCTAAGCCCAAACCTAAAATTAACCCTATACCTAACCCTAAACAAAACACTAACCCTAACCCTAAACCTAAACCTAACACTTGCCCTAATCATAACCCTAACCATAACACTAATCCTAACCTTAAGCCTAACCCTAAATCTAAAAATAACCTTAACCCTAACCATAAACTTAACCATAATATTAACCCTAACTTTAACCCTACAATGAACCCTAAAACTAACATGAACCATAACCCTGAAGCCCACCCTAAACCTAACCCTAACCCTAACCCTAACCCTACACTAAACCTAACCCTATCCCTAACCCTAACCCTAACCCAAACCCTAACACTATCACTAAACCTAATCCTAACCCTACATCTAACCCTAAGCCTAACCCTAACTTTTACCCTAACACTAACCCTATCCCTAACCATAACACTAACCCTAACCCTACATTTAACCCTAACACTAACACTAATGCTAACTCTAACCCAAATCCAGCCATAACCCTAAGCCTAACACATACCCTAACCCTATCCCTAACAATTAACATAAACCATAACCCTATCCCTAACACTAACCCTAACCATAACCATAAACCTTATTATTAAACTAACCCTAAACCTAACCCAATCCCTAACCCTAAAACTCACTCTAATTCTAAAACTAACACTAATTCTAACCCTAACCCTTACCCTAACACCAAACCTAACCCTAAACCTAACACTAACCCAAACCCTAAGCCTAACCCTAACTGTAACATTAATACTAACCCTAACCCTAACTGTAACACTAACTCTAAACATATCCCAAACCCTAACACTATTTCTAACCCTATCCCTAACCCTAAACCTTACACTAACACTAACCGTAACCCTAACACAAACACTAACACTAAGAAGAACCCTAACCCTATAGTAACACTAACCCTAAACCTAATATTAACCCTATACCTAACCCTAACCAAAACACTGACACTAACCCTAATCCCAAACATAAACATAACACTAACCCTAATCCTAAACATAACCCTAACACTAACACTAACCCTAACCCTAACCCAACAATGAACCTTAATCCTAACACAAAACTAATTCTAACACTAACCCTAATCTGATCCCTAACCCTAATTCAAACACTGACCCTATCTCTAGCACTAAAACTAAACCTAACCCTTACCCTAACACTAACCATAACCCTAAACCTAATCCTAACCCTAAAACTAACCCTAACTCTAACCCTAACCCTATCACAAACCCTAATTCTAACCCTAAAACTAATACTAATACTAACCGCAGCCCAAAACCTAGCCCTAATCCTGACAGTAATCATAAACCTAACCCTAACACAAACCCTAACCCTAGTACTAACTGTAAACCTAACCCTAACATTAACACTAAAGCAAACTGCAACCCTAACCTTAAACCTAACTGTAACCCTAACCCTAACACTAACCCTAAAACTAACCCTTACCCTAACACTAACCCTAAAACTAACCCTAAACCTCACCCTAAACCTAGCCCTAAACCTAACACTAACTCTAACCCTAACCCAAACACTATTGCTAAACTTAACTCTAACCCTAAGTGAAACTAATCCCAACCCTAATCCTATCCCTAACCGTAACACTAACCTAACCAAAAATTTACACCTAACCCTAATACTGTACCTATCCCTGAACCTAACACGAATCCTAACCCTAACCCTAACAGTAACCCTAACACAACCCTACACCCTAACCCTAAATCTAAAGCATAATCTAACCCTAACCCTAAAACAAACCCTTACACAAACCACAACCCTATCCCTAACCAAATCCTAACCCTAACTTTACCTAACCCTATCCCTAAAACTAACCATTAGTTTTAGAGTTAAACCATAACCCTAACTCTAAAACTAACACTAAACTTAAACTGAAACCTAAACCTTATTCTATCCCTAAGACAAACACTAACCACAACCCTAACACTAACCCTAATAATAACCCTAAACCTAACACTAAACCTAACCAGAGTGATAACCCTAATCTTAGCTGTAAACCTAACCCTTACTCAAACACTAACCCTAACTTTAACTCTAACACTAACCCTAACCCTAATCCTAAACCTAAACTTAACACTAAAGCTAACACTAACCCAAACACAAACCCTAACTCTAACCCTAACCCTAACCTAACCCTAACACTAACGCCACTGATTATAAACCTAAACCAAACACTAATGGTAACCCTAACTGTAACCCTAAAACTAACCCAAACCCTAACCATAAACCTAACCCTGAACCTAATTCTAACACGAACCCTAACCCCAACCCTTATCCTAACACTAACACTAACCCTAACCCTAACCCTAACCTAAATCTAACCCTAACCATAACTTTAACCCTAATCCTAACCGTAACCTTAACCCTAACATTAATCCTAATCATAATCCTAACACAAACCCTAACACAACCCTAACACTAACCCTAATGCTAAGCCTAACCCTAACAATAACCCTAACCCTAACCCTAACAGGAACTCTCACCCTAACCCTAACCCTAACACTAACCTTATAAAAAACACTAACCCTAAACATAACCCTAACCCTAACACTAACCTGACCCTAACTGTAACCCTGATCCTAACTGTAACCCTAACCCTAACCCAAATACTAACACTAACAAAAACTCTAACACTAACCCTAACAAAAAACATAATCATAAGCCTAACCCTAAACCTAACACCAATTCTAACCCTAACCCTAACAATAAACCTAATACTAATCCTAACAATAACACTAACCCTAACCCTAAACCTTCCCCTAACCCTAACACTAACCCAAACACTAATCCTAACCCTAACCCTAACCCTAACCTTATCCCTAATCCTAACCGTAACTCTAATTCTAACCCTAACCCTAACCTAACCCTAAGCCTAACCCAGTTTCTAATTCTATCCCTAACCCTAACCCTTACACTGACCCTAACCCTAACCCTATCCCTCACCTAATTCTAACCCTAAACCTAACGCTAACATTAACCCTATCCCTAACACTAACACTATACCTTACTATAATCCTCACCCAAACACTAATGCTAACCCTAACCCTAACTCTAACACTACCCCTATCCCTAACCAAACTCTAACCGTAACACATACCCTAACTCTAACCCTAACACTAACCATAACCCTAAATGTAACCCTAACCCTAACACTAAAGCTAACCCTATTTCTAACCCTAACTCTAAAACTACACCAAACACTATCCCTTTGCCTAACCCTAACAAGAACAATAACCCTAACCTTAACCCTAATCCCAACACTAACCCTAACCCTAAGCCTAACCCTATTCATGAAGCTAATCCTAACATTAACCCTAATCCTATCCCAAAATTCAACACTAACTCTAACCCTAAACCTAAACCTAAAACTCTAACCCCAACACTAACACTAACCCTAATCCTAACCCTAATACTAACCCTAACACTAACAGTTACCCTAACCCTAACCCTATCCCTTACTTTAACCCTAACACAACCCGAACCCTAACCATAATCATAAAACTAACCTAACCCTAAGCATAACACTAACCTAACTTTAATTCTAACCATAACCTTAACCCTAACCCTAATAATAATTCTAACCCTAATTTTAACTCTAACCCTAATTTTAACCCTAACCTAAATCTTAACAGTAACCCTAGCCTAACACTAACCCTAAACAAACCCTAACCGTAAACATAACATTAACCCTAACTGTAACCCTAATTCCAACACTAACCCTATTCCTAACCATAAATTTATCACTAACTCTAACAATAAACCTAACCCTAACCCTAAGCCTAACACTAACCCTAACCCTAACCCTAATCCTAAGATTAACTGTAACCCTAACCATAACCATCACTCTAACCCTAAAATATAACCCTAACCCTAACTCTAACACTCACCCTAACTCTAAAACTAAACCTAACCCTAACACTAAATCTAACCTAATCTAACCTAACCCTAACACTAAATCTAACCTAACCCTAACACTAAACCTAACCCGAACCCTAACTCTAACCCTAACACTTACCCTAACCCTAACTCTAACACTAACACTAACCATAGCCCTAACCCTAACCCTAACACTAAACCTAACACTAACTTTTATCATAACTCTACTGCTAACACTAACCCTATCTCTAACCCTAACCATACCATAACCCCAACCCTAACATTACCCCAAAACTAACCCTAACCCTAACCCTAACCTTAACACTAACCCTAACACTAACCCTTAGCATAACAATAACCATGACCCTAACAGTGACTTTAACCCTAACCCTATCCCTAACACTAAACCTAACCTTAAACCTAACCCTAAAATTTACCCTAACCCAAATCCTAACCCTAACACTATCCCTAACATTAACCCTAACACTAACCCTAACCTTAAGACTAATCCTAAATGTAAACAAAACCCAACCCTAAACCTAAAACTAAACCTAATTCTAATTCTAACCTTAATACTAAACCTAATATTAAATCTAACCCTAAATCTAACCCTAACCCTAACCCTAATTCTAATGCTAACCTTAACCCTACCCTAACCCTAACCCTAACCCTAAACCCAACACAAACCCTAACCCTAACCCGAACCCTAACCCTAACAAAATCCCTAACCCTAACCATACCCCTAACCCTATCCCTGACCCTAACCCTAACCGTAACACTAACCCTATCCCTAACACTAAACCTAGCACTAACTCTAACACTAACCCTTACCCTATCCCTAACCCTAACACTAACCCTAAACCTTACCCTAACCCTAATCCTTTCCCTATCACTAAACCTAACCCTAAGCCTAACCCTAGCCCTAAACCTAACCCTAACCCTAACCCTAACCCTATCTCAAGCCCTATAACTTTCCCTAAGTCAAACCCTCACCCTAATGTTACCCTAGTCCTAATCTTAATCCTTATCCTACCCAATCCCTAACTCTATTACTAGGCCTATCCTAGCCCTCATTGTACCTCTAAACCTAGTCCTAACCCTGACCATTATTCTGACCCTAACTCTAACCCTATGTCTTAACCTGACTCTATCACTAAACTGAACCCTAACACTACCCCTACCGGTAAACCTATACCTAAACCTAACAGTAACACTAACACTAGACCAAACCTAATCCTAAATATAGTCATAAATCTAGCCCTAGCCTTAAACAAAAACCTAGCACTAGCCCTAAATATAACTGTAAACCTAACATAAAGACCAACCTATCCCTAGACCCAACTCTAGTATTAATTCTGGCTGTCACCACAAACCTAACCCTATCCCAAACAATGACCCTTAACCTAACACAAACACTAGCTCTAAACCTTATCCTAACCAAAATCCTAACCCTAACACTAGACTTATCCATAACCCTGACCCTAAATCTTGCCATAAACATTTCTCTAGCTCTTACATTTCCCATAGCCCTAATGGTAGCCCTAAACCTCACACAAAACCTAGGCCTTATCCTAGCCCTAAACCTAGCCCTAATTGTAAACCTAACCATAACTCTAGACCTAAACCTAACCCTACCCTCGCCCTAGCCCTAATCGTACCTCAAGCTCTAACCCTTACCCTTAACATAACCCTGAAACTATCCCTGACACTATCCCTAGGCCTAACCCTAACCCTAACCTAATGTTAACCTTATCCCCAGTCCTTATCTAAGCTCTTTCCCTAAGTCAAACCCTCACTCTAATGTTATCCTAGTCCTAATCTTAATCCTTAGCCTACCCAAACCCTAACTCTATTATTAGGCCTATCCTAGCCCTCCTAACCCTATCCATTACCCTAAAGATAACCCTAACTCAAATGCTAACCCTAGGACCAACCCTAACCCTATCGCTATCACTAACCCTATCCATTACTCTAAATCTAACCTAAACCGTAAATCTAACCCTATCCATTACCCTAACACTAACCCTAACCCTAATGCTAATTCAATCCTTAACCCTAAACCTTAACCTAAACCAAACTCTACCTGGACCTTGACCCTAATAATACACCTATCTTTAAACCTGACACTTACCCTAAACCTAACCCTTACACTAGACCTAGCCATAACTTAAATCTATAACAATAACCATAAATCTAGAAGTGACATTAGCCCTAGTCCTAATCCTATCCGTAGCCCTAACAAAAATCCTCATCCTAGCCCTAAACATAGCCTTAATCCTAACCCTAGCCCTAAACCTAATTACTAACCCTTGCCCTATCCCTAAACCTAGTTATAGCCCCATCCCTTCCCCTAACCCTAACCCTAACACTAAATCTAACACTAACCCTAACTCTAGCCCTAACCCTAGGCCTAACCCTAACACTCACCCTAGCCCTAAATCTAGACCTAATTTAGCCCTAAACCTAAACCTAACCCTAACCCTAGCACTAAGACTAACTCTAACTCTCACCCCAGCCCTATTTCTAGTACTAAAATTCTCCATTATCATAACCCTAACACTAGCCTTAACCTTAGCCCTAAACCAAGCCATAGCCCTAAACCTAGATCTAACCATAACAATAAATCTAAGCCTATACCTCACCATAACACTCGCCTTAACATTATTGCCAATCCTAAAATAGCCCTAATTCTAGCCCTAGCAGTAAAACAAAACTGAGTCAAAGCCCTAACCCTAACCCTAACCAAATCATAATCCTAGACATGACATTAGCCCTATCCCAAATTTTTACCCTAACCCTTACACAAACTCTAATCCTACACCTAGCCTTAACCCTATCCCTAATCGAGTCTATCCCTAACTCTGATCAGTAACACTGATCGTGACTCTGAAAGTAACACTAACCCTATCTCTAATCATCACCCTAAACCAAAACCTAATGTAAACACTAGACTTAGACATAATGTTAAATTTAATACTAGCCCTAATCATAACCCTAGTTCTAACATTAGCCATAGTCGTACATAGCCCTAACCTATCCCAAAATATAACCCTAATTAGAGCCCTAACCCTAGATTTAACCCTAGCCCTAACCCTAACTCTAGCCCTAATACTTAACCTAAACTTAACCATAAACCTAAACCTTGTCCTAAACCGAAATCTAATCCACACCATTGCCCTAATCCTAACCATAATCCTAGCCCTATCCCTAGCTCTAAACTTATCCATTACCCAAACCATAACCCTAACCAAATTCTAAACCTAGGCTTAACCCTAACAATAACCCTAACCTAACCATAACCCTAGCCTTAACTGTAGCTCTAATCCAATCTATTACCCTAACCATAACCCTAACCGAATTCTATCCCTAGTCCTAAACCTAGCTGTATCCTTAACCCTAAGCCTGTCCATTTCTCTAATACTAACCTTAACCCTAAACCTAACCATATCCATTATTCTAACCCTAACACTAACCAAAATGCTAATTTGAGACTCAAGCCTAAACCTTACCCTAATCCATACCCTAACCCTGACTCTGACCCTAATAATACCTCTCGCTGTAAATCAGACCCTAGCCCTCAAACTAACACTTACAATAGACCTGGCCATATCCTTACCCTAAAACTATACCTAAACGTAACCCTAGACCTGACATTAGCCCTATCCCTAATCATAGCCCTAACCCCAACACACTCCTAGCCCTAATTCTATCCCTGAGCCTAGCCTTAATCCTAACCCTAAAATTAGCTTGAGCCCTAACTCTAATTTTATGCCTTGCCCTAGCCCTAAATGTAGCTGTAACATCATACCTTACCCTAACCCTAACGCTAAACTTAACCCTAGCCCTAAACCTAGGCCTTAACCTACCACTAACCATAGCACTAATACTAGCCCTAATTTAGCCCTAACACTATCCATAGCACTAAGACTAACTTGAAATCTCGCCATAGCGCTATCCCTAGTTCTAAACCTATACCTTACCATAATTCAAACCATACCCCTATCTCTAGCCCAAATCCTAGCCCTAACCTTCACCCTAGCCCTAAACATGGTTCTAACCCTAAAGCTCACTCTTACACTAGCCCTAATCCTAATACTAATTGGAAAACTAGCCCTAACACTATCCTAGCCCTAAAACAAAACCGAGCCAGAACCCTAACCCGAACCCTTAAGCTAAACCGAACCTGAACACTACATCTGGCCCTAAAAAGAGCCCTAATTTGAGTCCTAAACCTAACCCTAGAAATAACCCTGACCCTGACTCAGACCCTACCAGTAACCCTAGCTATAAACATTGACCTAATGTTAAACCTAGAACCAATCCAAATCAAAATCCTATTCTTTCATTAGCTGTACCCCTAATGCTAACACAAATCCTAGCCCTAATCCTAGGTTTAATCCTAAACCTAACACTAAGCCTGACTGTAACCCTAACCCTAACCCTACCTCTACCCCATCATTATCCTAAGCCAAACCCTCACCCTAATGCTACCCTAGTCCTAACCATAATTCTCAGCCTACCCCAAACCCTAACTCTATTACTAGTCCTAACCCTAGGCCTCATTCTAGCTCTAGCCCTAACCCAAACCCTGACACTTATTCTGATCCTAAGAGTAACCTGATCTAAACCTGACACTAACCCTAAACTGGACCCTGACTCTACCCCTACCAGTAAACCTATACCTAAACCTAACAGTAACACTACCACTAGACCAAACCTAATCCTAAATAGAGTCATAAATCTGCCCTAGACCTAAACAAAAATCTAGCACTAGCCCTAACAATAACCCTTAGCCTAACATAAAGACTAAACCTATCACTAGACCCAACACTAGTCCTAATTGTGGCCCTAACTCTAAACCTAACCCTAACCCAACAATGACACTTAATCTAATAGAAAATCTAGCTCTAAATCTAATCCTAAACCGAAACCTAACACTAACAATAGACTTATCCATAACTCGGACCCCAGAACTAGCCACAACCATATACCTTGCTCTTACATTACCCAAAGCCCTAACGTTAGCCCTAAAAATCACACAAAACCTAGTCCTTATCTTAGCACTAAACCTAGCACTAATCATAACCCTAATCATAAACTTAGACCTAACCCTAATGGTAACCCTCACCCCAGCCCTAACCCTAGCTCAAACTCTAATTCTTAGCCTAAAGATAACCTAAACCCAAACCTAACCCTACCCCTGACTCAAACCCTAACCCTCGCCCTAGCCCTAACCCTAGCTCAAATGCCTACACTTACCCTAAAACTAACCCTAACATTAACCCTAACCCTAACCCTAATCCTAACCTTAACCTTAGCCCTACCCTTAGCTCTAACCCTATCCATTAACTTAAGGAAAGCCTAACTGAAATGCTAACCCTAGGCCTAATGATAACCCTATCGTTAACACTATCCCTATCCATTACTCTAAACCTAACCGGAACCATAAACCTAATTCTATCCATTACCCTAACCCTAACCCTAACCCTAACACACCACTAATTCAAGCATTAACCCTAAATCTTAACATAAACCAAACCCTACCCGGACTCTGATGCTTATAATACACCTAACTCTAAACTTGACCCTTACCCTACACCTAAACCTTACACTAGACATAGCCATAACCTAACACTAAAACTAATACTAACCATAAACCTAGACCTGACTTTAGCCCTAGCCCTAATTTTAGCCATAGCCCTAACACAAACCCTCAGACTAGCCCTAAACCTAGTTTAATCCTAACCCAAACCCTAACCTTAGTCCTAATCCTAATTCTAACCCTTGCCCTAGCCCTAAACCTAGCTATAACCCTAACCCTTCCCCTACACCTAATACTAAACCTAACACTAACACTAACCCTAAACCTAGGCCTAACCCTAACACTAATCTTAGCGCTAATCCTAGCCCTAATTTAGCCCTAACCCTAAACCTACCCCTAACCTAAGCCAAAAGACTACCTTGAACTCTCACCCTAGCCATATTTCTAGTTCTAACCCTGTTACCATAACCCTAACAATAGGCCTAAACTTAGCCCTAACCCTAGCCGTAGCCCTAAACCTAGATCTAACCATAACAATAAATCTATGCCTAAACTTCACACTACCACTAGCTCTAACACTATCGCTAATCATAAAACTAGCCCTAACCATAGGCCTAGTTCTAAAACAAAACTGAGCCATAGCCCTATTCCTAACCCTAGCCTAACCTTAACCATATACCTGACATTACCCTATACCTAGCCCTAATCTTAGTTGTAAGCCCAGCCTTAATCCTAACCCTGATCTTAACCCTAGCTCTAAACCTAATTTTGTCCCTTTTCCTAGCACAAAACATAGCTGTAACATCATACCTTACCCTAACCCTAACACTAACCTTAACCCTAGCCCTAAACCCAGGCTTAAACCTAACACCAACCCTAGCACTGTTCCTAGCCCTAATTTAGCCCTAAGAGTAAACCTAACCTAATCCCTATCCGTAAGACTAAATCTAACTCTCGCCCTTGCCCTATCCCTAGTTCTAAATTTATCCCTTACCATAACCCAAAACCTAGCCCTATCCCTAGCCCCAACCTTAGCCCTAACCTTTGTCCTACCCCTAAATCTGGATCAAACCGTAACCTTAAGCCTAAATCTCACCCTAACACTAGCCCTAACACCAATGCTAATTTGAAAATTAGCCCTAACCCTACCCTAGCCTTAAAACAAAACCGACCATAATCATAACTTTTAACCTTAAACCAAACCCTAATTCTACACCTAGCCCTAAACCTAGCCCTAATTTGAGTCCTAACCCTAACCCTAGAAATGACCCTGACTCTGACTCAGACCTTAACACTAACCCTAGCTCTAAACATTGCCTTAATGCTAAACCAAGAACTAGCCCTAATCAGAAACCAAGTTCTTTCATTAGCTGTAGCCCTAATGCTAACACATATCCTAGCGCTAATCCAAGCCCTAACCCTAGGTTTAACTCTAAGACTAACCCTAACCCTAACCCTATACTAACCCTATCCTTAATCCTAACCCTACCACTAATCCTACCCCTTACCCTAAGCCAAACCCTCACCCTAATGCTACCCTAGTCCTAACACTAATCCTTAGCCTATCCCAAACCCTAACTCTATTACTAGTCTTAACCCTAGGCCCTAACGTTAGCCCTAAAACCAAACCCTGACCCTTATACTGATCCTAACAGTAACCTGATCTAAACCTGACACTAACCCTAAACTGGACCCAAACCCTGACCCTTATTCTGATCCTAACAGTAACCTGATCTAAACCTGACACTAACCCTAAACTGGACCCCAATTCTACCCCTACCAGTAAACCTATACCTAAACCTAACAGTAACACTACCAATAGACCAAACCTAATCCTAAATAGAGTCATAAATCTAGCCCTACTTCTAAACAAAAATCTTGAACTAGCCCTAACAATAACCCTTAACCTAACACAAAGACTAACCGTATCCCTACACCCAACGCTATCCCTAATTCTGGCCCTAACCCTAACCCAAACACTGACGCTTGCCCTGACACAAACCCTAGCTCTAAACCTTATCCTAAACCAAAAAAATAACCCTAACACTAGACTTATCCATAACCCTAATCCTAAAACTAGCCATAACCATAACCTGAGCTCTTACATTACCCATAGCCCTAATGCTAGCCATAAACATCACACAAACCTAATCCTTACCCTAGCCCTAAACCTAGCCCTAATTGTAACCCTAACCATAATCCTAGACCTAACTCTAACCCTAACCCTCACCCTAGTCCTAAACCTAGCTCAAACTCTAACCCTTTTCCTAATCATAACACTAACCCTAACCATAACCCTAGCCCTGACTCTTACCCTAACCCTCGCCCTAGACCTAACCCTAGCTCAAACCCTAATACTTACCCTAAACCTAACCCTGACACTAATCCTAGGCCTAACCCTAACCTGAGCCATAAATGTAACCTTAACCCTAGTGCTAACCTTAGCTCTAACCCTATCAATTACCCTAAAGATAAGCCTAAACCAAATGCTAACTCTAGGCCTAACACTAACCCTATTGCTAACAATAACCATATCCATTACTCTAAACCTGACCTGAATCCTAAACCTAACTATATCCATTACCCTAATCCCAAACCAAACCCTAATGCTAATACAAGCCTTAACCATAAACCTTAACCTAAACCAAACCATACCTGTACCCTGACCCTAATAAAACACCTAGCTCTAAACCTGGCCCTTATGCTAAACATAACCCTTTCACTAGACCTAGCCATAACCTAACCATAAAACTACCACTTACTTTGAACCTAGACCTGACATTAGCCTTAGCCCTAATCTTAGCCCTAGCCCTAACATATACCCTCATCCTGGCACTAAAACTAGCCTTAATCCTAACCTGATCTCTAACCCTAGCCCTAAATCAAATTCTAATCTGAAACCTAGATCTATACCTAGCTATAACCCCATCTCTTCCTCTAAATCTAATCCTAACCCGAACATTAACACTAACCATAACCCTAGCCCTAACCCTAGGCCTAACCCTAACACTAATCCTAGCGCTTATCCTAGCCCTAATTTAGCCCTAACCCTAAACCTACCCCAAACCCTAGCCCAAAGAATAACTCTAATAGCACCTAACTCCTATTTATAATTCTAACCCTGTGCATTACAATAACCCTAACACTAGCCCTAAACTTAACCCTAATGCAGGCCCTAGCCCTAAACCTAAATCTAACCATAACAATAAATCTAAGCCTAAACTTCATCCTACAACTAGCCCTAACACTATCGCTAATCCTAAAACGAGCCCTAACACTAATCCTAGCTCTAAAGCAAAACTGAGCCATAGCCCTAACCTAACCCTAGCCTAATGGTAATGCTAGACCTGACATTTAGCCCTATCCCTAATTCTTACCCTAACCCTAACACAAAACCTAACCCTACACCTAGCCTTAATTTTAGCCCTAATTCGAGTCCTATCCCTAACCCTGATCAGTAACACTGATCCTGACTCTGACCCTAACACTAACCCTATCTCTAATCATCTCCCTGAACCTAAATCTAACCTAAACACTAGAACTAGAACTAATGCTAACTTAAAACTAGCCCTAATCTTAACTCTAGTTCTTACAATAGCTGTATTCCTACCTTATCCCTAACCTAACCCAAAATAACTAGCCCTAACCCTACCCTAGCCCTAAAACAAATAGAAAACCTAGCCCTAATCTGAGCCCTAACCCTAGCTTTAACCCTATACCTAACCCTAACCCTAGCTCTAACACTTAACCTAAACTTAACCCAAAAACTAAACCTTGACCTAACCAGAACCACGGCTCTAATCCTAACCATAACCCTAGCCCTAACCCTAGCTCTAATCTTATTTATTACCCTAACCATAACCCTAACCGAATTCTAACCCTAGGCCCAACACTAACCATAGCCCTAATCTAAGAAATAACCCTAGCCCTAACTGTAGCTCTAATCCTATCCATTACCCTAACCATAACCCTAATGGAATTCTATCTCTAGGCTTAACCTTAACACTATTCCTAACCCTAAGGCTGCCATTACCCTAAACCTAATCTGAACCCTAAACCTAACCATATCCATTACCCTAACCCTAACACTAACCCTAATGTTAATTTGAGCCCTAACCCTAAACCTTAACCTAACACATACCCTAACCCTGATTCTGACCCTAATAATACCCTAGCTGCAAAGCTGACCCTAACACTCAATCTAACCCTTAAAATAGATCTCACTATAAACCTAACTCTATAACTATCCCTAACCATAACCCTAAACCTGACATTAGCCCCAGCCCCAATCCTAACCCTAAGGCTAACACAAACCCTAGCCCTAATTCTAGCACTAAGCCTAGACTTAATCCTAACCATAACCTTAACCCTAGCCCTATGCCTAATTTTATCCCTTGACCTAGACCAAAACGTAGCTGTAACATCAAACCTTACCCTAACCCTAGCACTAAACCTGGGCCTAAACCTAACAGTAACCCTAGCACTAATCCTAGCCCTAATCTAGCCCTAACCTAACCCTATCCCTACCCCTAAGACTAACTCTAACTCTCACCCTAGCCCTATCCCTAGTTCTAAACCTATCCCTTATTAAACCCAAACTCTAGCCCTATCCCTAGCCCCAACCTTAGCCCTAACCTTTGCCCTAGCCCTAAACTTGTATCTAGCCCTAACCTTAAGCCTAAAACTCACCCTAACACTAGCCCTGATCCGATTTATAATTGGAAAACTAGCCCTAACCCTACCCTAGCCCTAAAACAAAACTGAGCCATAACCCTAACCCTAACCCTTAACTTAAACCAAACACTAACCCTAAACTTATCCCTAAACCTTGCCATAATTTGAGTGCTAAACCTAACCCTAGAAGTAACCCTACCCTGACTGGGATCCTAACACTAACCCTAGCTCTATACATTGCCCTAATTCTAACCCTAGAACTAGCCCTAATCAGAAACCAAGTTTTTTCATTAACCATAGCCCTAAAGCTAACACAAATCCTAGCTCTAATCCAAACTCTAACCCTAGGTTTAACCCTAAGACTAACTCTAACCTTAAACCTAGCCCTAAACCTATCCCTAACCATAATCCTACCTCTAAACCCATCCCTTTCCCTAAGCCAAACCCTCACCCTAATGTTACCGAGTCCTAACCCTAATCCTTAGCCTACCCCAATCCCCAACTCTATTACTAATCATAACCCTAGGCCTCATTCTAGCTGTAACTCTAACCCAAATCCTGACCCTTATTCTGACTCTAATACTAACCCTAGAACTAAACCTCACATTAACCTTAAACTGGAACCTACCCCAACCCCTACCCCTACCAGTAAACCTGTACCTAAACCTAACAGTAACACTAGCACTAGACCAAACCTAATCCTAAATATACTCATAAATCTAGCCCTAGCCCTAAACAAAAGCCTTACACTAGCCCTAAAAATAACCCTTAACCTAACCCAAAGACTAACACTATCGCTAGACCAAGCACTACTCCTAATTCTGGCCCTAACTCTAACCCTAACCCTAACCCTAACTGATAGCCCTAATGCTAGCCATAAACACCATACAAACCTAGCCTTATCCAAACCCTAAACCTAGACCTAATCATAACCCTAACCATAACCCTAGCCCTGACTCTAACACTAACCATTGCCCTAGCCCTAACCCTAGCTCATACCCTAACACTTACCCTAAACCTAACCCTGACACTAACCCTAGGCCTAAACCTAACCCTAGCCCTAATCCTAAACTTAACCTAGCACTAACCTTAGCTCTAACCTTATCCATTAACCTACAGATAAGCCTAACTCAAATGTTAACCCTAGGCCTAACACTAACCCTATCCCTAACACTAACCCTATCCATTACCTGAAATTTAAACTGAACCCTAAACCTAACCCTATCAATTACCCTAACTCTAACCCCAACCCTAATGCTAATTCAAACCTTGACTTTAAACCTTAATCTAAACCAAACCCTACCCAGACCCTGACCCTAATAATATACCTAGTTCTAAACCTGACGCTTACCCTAAACGTAATCCTTACACTAGACCTACCCATAACCTAACCCTAAAACTATCCCTAACCATAACTCTAGACCTGACATCAGCCCTAGCCCTAATACTAGTCCTAGCACTAACACAAACCCTCAAATCTAGCCCTAAAGCTAGCCTTAATCATAACCCGGGCCCTAACCTAGCCCTAACCCTAATTCTAACTCTCGTCCTATCCCTAAACCTAGCTATAACCCCATCCATTTCCCTAAACCTAACCCTATCCCTAACACTAACACTAACCCTAACCCTAGCCCTAACCATAACACTAACTCTAGCACTAATCCTAGCCCTAATTTAGCCCTAACCTAAAACCCACCCCTAACCCTAGCCCTAAGACTAACTCTAACGCTCACCCTAGCCCTATTTCTAGTTCTAATCCTATCTGTTATCATAACCGTAACACTAGCCCTAAGTTTAGCTCTAACCATAGCCCTAGCCCTAAACTTAGATCTAACCATAACAATTAAAATACGATTAAACCTCAATTTACTTCTAGCCCTAACACTATTGCTAATCGCAAAACTAGCCCTAACCTTAGCCCTAGCTCTAAAACAAAACTGAGCCATAGCCCCAACCCTAACCCTAAACCAAACATAACTCTAGACCTAACATTAGCGCTATGCCTAATTCTTACACTAATCCTAACACAAATCCTAACCCTACACCTAGCCTTAAGCCTCACCCTAATTCGAGTCCTATCCCTAATCCTAAAAGTAACACTAATCCTGACTCTGATCCTAACACTAACCGTATTCTAATCATTCCCCTAAACCTAAACCAAATATAAACACTAGACCTTGTCCTTATGCTAACCCTAATACTAGCCCTAATCATAACCCTAGTTCTTACATTAGCCGTAGTCCTACATTAGCCCGAACCTAACCCAAAATCTAGCCCTAATCTGAGCCCTAACCCTAGTTTGAATCATAGCCCTAACCCTAACCCTAGCCCTAACACTTAACCTAAACCTAACCCTAAACCTAAACCTTGTCCTAACCCGAAACCTAAACCGAACCATAGCCCTATTCATAACCATAACAGTAACCCTCAACCTAGATATAATTTTATCCATTACCCTAACCATCACCCTAAACAAATTCTAACACTAGGCCTAACCCTAACCATAGCCCTAACCTAACCATAACCTTAGTCCTAACTGTAGCTCTAATCCTATCGATTACCTGAAACATATCTTTAACCAAATTCTATCCCTAGGCCTAACTCTAACCCTATGCCTTACCCTAACCCTGTCCATTATAATAAACCTAACCTGAACCTGAAACCTAACCATATCCATTACCCTAACCCTAATGTTAATTTTAGACCAAACCCTAATCTTAACCTAACCCATATCCTAAACCTGACTCTGACCCTAATAATACCCCTAGCAGTAAACCTGGCCCTACCCCTCAACGTAACACTTACAATAGACCTGGCCATAAACCTAAACCTAAAACTATCCCTAACCATAACCCTAGAACTGACATTAGCCCTAGTCTTAATCCTAGCCCTAACCCTAGCACAAACCCTACCCCTAATCCTAGCCCTAAGCCTAGCCTTAATCCTAATCCTAACCTTAACTGAATCCCTAACCCTAATTTTATCCCATGCCCTAGCCCAAAATGTAGCTGTAAGATCATACCTTACTCTAACTCTAACCCTAACCCTAGCCCTAACTCTAGACCAAAACCTAACACTAACCCTAGAGCTAATCCAAGCCCTAAATTAACCCCAATCCTAAACCTAATCCTATCCCTAGCCCTAAGACTAATTCTAACTCTCACCCTAGCCCTTTCTCTAGTTCAAAACCTATCCCTTGCTATAACCCAAACCCTAGCTCCAACCCTAACTCTAAACATCACCCTAGCCCTAAACCTGGTTGTAAACCCTAACCTTAAGCCCAAACCTCACCCTAACACTAGCCCTAAACTTAATGCTAATTAGAAAAGTAGCCCTAACCCTACCCTAGCCCTAAAACAGAACCAAGCCATAATCCTACCCTAATCCTTAACCTAAACCAAACACTAAACCTACACCTATACCTAAACTTAACCCTAATTTGAGCCCTAACCCTAACCATAGAAATAAACCTGACCCTGAGTCAGACCCTAACAGTACCCCTAGCTCTAAACATTGCCCTAATGCTAATCCTAGAACTAGCCCTAATCGGAATCCTAGTTCTTTCATTAGCTGTAGCCCTAATGCTAACACAAATCCTAGCCTAATCTGAGCCCTGATTCTAACCCTAACCCTAACCATACCTCTAACTCTATCCCTTAACCTAAGCCAAACCCTCTAGGGAGAGGGAATGCTAATCTAGTCCTAACATTAATGCTTAGCATGCCACAAACCTTAACTCTATTAATAGCCCTAAACCTAGCCCTAATTCTAGCTTAAACCTGGATCTAAAACTAAAATTTTTATAAACCTCACCATAACACTAGCTTTAACCCTAATACTAATTGGAAAACTAGCCCTATATCTACCCTAACCCTAAAACAAAACCGAGCCATAAACCTAACCCTTAACCTAAACCAAACCCAAAAGCTACACCTAGCCCTAAACCTAGCCCTAATTTGAGTCCTAACCCTAACCCTAGAAATAACCCTGACCCTGATACGGTCCCTAACACTAACCCTAGCTCTAAACCTTACCCTAACGCTAACCATAGAACTAACCCTAAACAGAAACCTTGTTCTTTCATTAGCCATAGCCCTAATGATAACACAAATCCTAGCCCAAATCCGAGATCTAACCCTAGTTTTTAACTCTAACCCTAACCCTAACCCTAGCCCTAAACCTAACACTAAACCAACCCTACCTTAAACCCTATTCCTTTCCCTAAGCCAAACCCTCAACCTAGTGCTACCTTAGTCCTAAACTTAATCCTTAGCCTACCCCAAACCCTAACTCTATTACTTGTCCTATCCTAGCCCTGATTCTAACTCTAAACCTAAACCTAACCCTAACCCGTATTCTGACCCTAATACTAACCTAAGTCTAAACCTGACCCTAACACTAAACTGAACACTAAGACTTTCCATACCAGTAACCCTATACTAAACCTAACAGTAACACTAGCACTAGACAAAACCTAATACTAAATATATTCATAAATATAGCCATAGCCCTAAACAAAAACCTAGCAATAGCCCTAACAATAACCATTAACCTAACTTAAAGACTAACCCTATCCCTAGACCCAATGCTAGTCATAATTTTGGCACTCACCCTAAACCTATCCTTATCCTGAACAATGACTCTTAACCCTAAAGAAACTCTAGCTCTAAACCTTATCCTAAACAAAAACCTAACCCTAACACTAGACATATCCATAACCCTGACCCTAAAACTAGCCATAAACATATTCCTAGCTCTTATATTTCCCATAGCCCTAATGTTAGCCCTAAACCTCACACAAAACCTAGCCCTTATCCTAGCCCTAAATCTAGCCCTAATTGTAACCATAACCATAACCCTAGACCTAAGCCTAATCCTATGCTCGCCCTAGCCCTAATCGAACCTCAAGCTCTAACCCAAACCCTAAACATAACCCTAACCCTAACCCTAGCCCTGACTCTGACCCTAACCCTCACCCAAGACCTAACCCTAGCTCAAATGCTAATACTTACCGTAAAACTATCCCTGACACTAACCCTAGGCCTAACCCTAACCCTAGCCCAAATCGTAACCTTATCCTTAGCCCTAAGCTTAGCTCTAACACTATGCATTACCCTAAAGATGAGCCTACCTCATATGCTAACCCTAGGCGTAACACTAACCCTATTGCTAACACTAACCCTATCCATTACTCTAATTTTAACCTGAACACTAAACTTACTCCTATCCATTACCCTATCTGTAACTCTAACCTTAAAGCTAATTCAATCCTTAACCCTAAAACTTAACCTAAACCAATCCCTACCTGGACCCTGACCCTAATAATACACCTAGCTTTAAACCTGACCCTTAAATAAACCTAACCCTTACACTAGATCTAGCCATAACCTAACCCTATAACTAACACTAATCATAAATCTAGACCTGACATTAGCCCTATCCCTAATCCTAGTCCTAGCCCTAACAAAAACCCTCATCCTAACGCTAAACATAGCCTTAATCCTAACCCTAGCCCTAATCCTAATTGTAACCCTCGCCATAGCCCTAAACCTAGATATAACCCCATCACTTCCCCTATCCCTAACCCTAACCCTAGGCCTAACCCTAACACTAACCCTAGCCCTAAACCCAGCCCTAATTTAGCCCTAACCCTAAACCTAACACTAACCCTAGCCCTAAGACTAACTCTAACTCTCGCCCTAGCCCTTATTCTAGTTCTATCTCTATGCGTTAACAATCCTAACACTAGCCCTAAACTTAGGCCTAAACCTAGCCATAGCCCTAAACCTAGATCTAAACATAACAATAAATCTAAGCCTAAACCTCATCATACCACTACTGCTAACACTATCGCTAATCCTAAAAGTAGCCCTAGCTGTAAAACAAAACTGTGACAAAGCCCTAACCCTAACCAAATCATAATCCTAGACTTGACTCTAGACCTATCCCTAATTCTTACCCTAACCCTTACACAAACTCTAACCTTAAACCTAGCCTTAACCCTAGCCCTAATTCGAGTCTATCCCTAACTCTGATCAGTAACACTGATCCTGACTCTGACGGTAACACTAACCCTGTCTCTAATCATCACCCTAAACCTGAACCTAATCTACACACTAGATTTAGACATAATGCTAAACTTAACATTAGCCCTAATCAAAACCCTTGTTCTAACATTAGCTGTAGTCCTAAATAGCCCTAATCTAACTCGAAATAAAGACATAATCAGAGCCCTAAACCTAGCTCTAACCCTAGCCCTAACCCTAACCCTAGCCCTAACACTTAACCTAAACCTAACCATAAACCTAAACCTTGTCCTAACCCAAAATCTAACCCAAATAATAGCCCTAATTCTAACCATAATCCTAGCCCTATCTCTAGCTCTAATCTTATCCATTCCCCTAACCATAGCCCTAACCAAATTCTAACCCTAGGCCTAACCCTAACCATAGCTCTACCTAACCATAACCCAAGTCTTAACTGTAGCTCTAATCCAATGTATTACCCTAGCAATAACCCTAACCAAATTCTATCCCTAGGCCTAAACCTAACCCTATCCCTAACCCTAAACCTGTCCATTACTCTAATTCTAACCGTAACCCTAAACGTAACCATATCCATTACCCTGACCCTAACACTAACCCTAATGCAAATTTGAGTCCTAAGCCTAAACCTTAACCTAACCCATACCCTAACCCTGACTATGACCCTAATAATACCCCTAGCTGTAAACCTGAACCTAACCATCAACCTAACACTTACAATAGACCTGGCCATAATCCTTACCCTAATACTATCCCTAACCATAACCCTAGACCTGACATTAGCCCTATCCCTAATCCTAGACCTAACCCTAACACAAATCCTAGCCCTAATCGTATCCCTAAGCCTAGCCTTAATCCTAACCCTAACATTAACCCTAGCCCTAACCCTAATTTTATGCCTTGCCCTAGCCCTAAATGTAGCTGTAACATCATACCTTACCCTAACCCTATTGCTAACCCTAATCCTAGCCCTAAACCTAGGCCTAAACCTACCACTAATTATAGCTCTAATCTATCCCTAATTTAGCCCTAATCCTAAACCTAACACTGTCCCTAGCCCTGAGACTAACTCTAACTCTTGCCCTAGCCCTGTCCCTAGTTCTAAACCTATCCCATACCATAACCCAAACCCTTTCTCTATCTCTAGCCCCAACCCTAGCCCTAACCTTCACCCTAGCCCTAAACCTGGGTCTAACCCTAACCTTAAGCCTAAAGCTCACTCTAACACTAGCCCTAACCCTGATGTTAATTGGAAATCTAGCCCTAACAGTACCCTAGCCCTAAAACAAAATCGAGCCAAAACACTAACCCTAACCCTTAACCTAAACCAAACCCTAACCGTACACCTAGCCCTAAATGTAGCCCTAATTTGAGTCCTAATCCTAACCCTAAAAGTAATCTTGACCCTTACTCGGACCCTAAGAGTAACCCTAGCTCTAAACATTGACCTAAGGCTAACCCTAGACTAGCCTTAATTGGAATCGTAGTTCTTTCATTAGCTGTAGCCCTAATGCTAACACAAATCCTAGCCCTATTCCGAGACCTAAACCTAGGTTTAACCCTAAACCTAAACCTAACCCTAAACCTACCTCTAACCCTATCCCTTACCCTAAGTCAAACCCTAATGCTAACCTAGTCCAAACCATAATCCTTATCCTATCTCAAACCCTATCACTATTACTAGTCCTAACCCTAGCCCTCATTCTAGCTCTAACCCTAACTCTAACCCTGACCATTGTTCTGACTCTAACACTAACCCTAGGTCTAAACATGACACTAACCCTAAAGCGAACCCTAACCCTACCCCTACCGATAAACCTATACCTAAACCTAACAGTAACACTAGCACTAGACCAAATCTAATCCTAAATAGAGTCATAAATTTGGCCTTATCCTTAAACAAAAACCTAGCACTAGCCCTAACAATAAGCATTAACCTAATGTAAAGACTAACTCTATCCTTAGACCCAACGCTAGTCCTAAATCTGGCCCTCACTCTAAACCTAACCCTAACCCGAACAATGACCACTACCCTAAAACTAACCCTAGCTCTAAATCTTATCCTAACCCAAAACCTAACTAGAACACTAGACTTATCCATAACCCTAACCCCAAATCCAGCCATAACCACATCCCTAGCTCTTACATTATCCATAGCTCTAATGCTAGCCATAAATCTCACACAAAACATAGCCCTTATCCTAGCCCTAAACCTAGCCCTTATTGTAACCCTAACCATAAGAATAGACCTAACCCTAACCCTAACCCTCACCCTAACCCTAATTCTAGCTCAAACTCTAATCTTAATCTAAACATAACCCTAACCCTAATATTAGCCCTGACTCTAACCCTAACCCTCACGCTAGCCCTAATCCTAGCACAAATGCTAACACTTACCCCAAACCTAACCCTGACACTAACCCTAGGCCTAACCCTAACCCTAGTCCAAATTCTAACCTTTAACTCTAGCCCTAACCTTAGGTCAAACCCTATTCATTACCCTAAAGATAAGCCTAACCCAAATGCTAACCCTAGGCCTAAATCTAACACTATTGCTAACACTAACCTTATTCATTACTCTAAACCTAACCTGAACCCTAAACCTAACCCTATCAATTATCCTGAACCAGACACTAAATTTATCCCTAACGTTAATTCATGCCTTAACCCTAAATCTTAACCTAAACCAAACCCGACTCTCAATTCTTGAGTCTAATAATACACCTAGCTTTAAACCTGACCCTTAACCTAAATCTAACCCTTTCACTAGACCTAGGCATAACCTAACCCTAAAAATAACCATAACCATAAACTCAGACCTGACATTAACCATAAACCCAGACCTAATCCTAGCCCTAACCCTAGCACAACACTAGTCCTCATCTTAGGACTAGGCCAAACCCTAACCCTAGTCCTAATCCTAACCCAAACCCTAACTCTAGCCCTATCTCTAATTTTAAGCCTCACCCTAGATCTTTCCCCTAACCCTAACACTAACCCTAACCCTTACGCTAATCATATCTCTAGCCCTAACCATAGGCCTAACCCTAAAACTAACCTTAGCACTAATCCAATCCTAATTTAGCCCTAACCCTATCTCTACCCCAAACCTTGGCCTAAGACTAACTCTAACTCTCCCCCAGCCCTATTTCTAGTTCTATCCCTATCCATTAAAATAAACCTAACAGAAGCCCTAACCTTAGCCCTAACCCTAGTCCTAGACCCTACCCTAGATCTAACCATAACTCTACATTTGACCCTAACCCTATGCCTAATCCTCAACCTACCACTAGACCTAATACTATTGCTAATCCTAAAACTAGCCAAACCCTAGCCTTATTCCTTGAACAAAACCGAGCCATTGTCCTAACACTAAATGTTAATCTAAACCAAACCCTTACCCTAAACCTAGCCATAATCTTCTAGCTCTAATTCATGTCCTAGTCGTAAAATTAACCCTAACCCTGACTTATATTTTAACACTAACCTTAGTTCTAAATATCACACTAAACCTAATATAAAGCTAATATTAGATCTAGATGAAAACTAACTCTAACAATAGCCTTAATTCTTATATTAGCCATATTCCTACTCTTAGCCCAAAACCTAATAGAAAAACTAGTCCTAATCTGAGCCCTAACTCTAGACGTAAACCTAAACCTAAACCTAGCCCCAGCCCTAGCCCTAACTCTAACTCTAACCCTAGCCCTAACCCTAGCTCTAACTATCACTTACCCTAAGCCAAACCCTATCCATAATGCTAACCTTAGTCCTAATCCCAATTCATGCCTAATCCAAACCCTAACCCTATTACTAGTCCTAACCCTATCCCTCACTCTAGCTCTAACCCTAACTCAAATCCTTACCCTAACACAAACCCTCAGTCTAAATCTGACCCTAACACTAAACCAAACCCTAAAACTAGCCCTACGAGTAAACTTATACCTAAACCTAACCTTAACACTAGCCCTAGACCTAAGCCTAATCCTAAATATAGCCATAACTCTAGACCTAGACCTAAAAAATCCTGGGCCCTAGCCCTAACATATCCTTAACCAAATGCATACACTAACCCTATTCCTAGTCTTAACTCTAGTCCTAATTCTGGCTTTTTGTTAAACCTAGCTCTAACCTGAACACTGACCCTAACACTAACACTAAACCGAGCTCGAAACCTGAACCTAACCCAAAACCTAAACCTAACACTAGACATAGCCATAACCCTAACCCTAAAACTAGCTCTAATCAGAACCTTAGATATTACATTACACATAGCCTTAACACTGGGCTTAAATATAACACAAACCCTAGTCCTAATCCGAGGCCTAAACCTACCCTAAGCATAATATAATCCTAAATGTAACCCTAACCCTAACCCTCACCTTACACATAACCCTATCTCAAAGCCTAACCCTTAACCTAAACATAACCCTAGCCCTATTCCTAAACATAAACCTAACCTTAGCCCTAATCCTAATCTTAACCCTAGTACTAACACTAGCTCTAAACCTAACATTACCGTAACCCTAATAATAACCCTAGCCCTAAACCTAACCCTATCCCTAACCCTAATTATAAACCTAACCCTCGACCTAACCCTAAACCTAACCTTTGCTATAAACTTAACCCTATCCCTTACCATAAATCAAAACTAAACCTATCCCTAAACCTAAATTTAACCATAACCTAAACTTAAACCTAAACCTAATCTTACATCTAATCCAATACATTACTCTAAAACTAAACCTAACCCTAATGAAAATACTAGCCCTAAACCCAAACCTAACCATAATCCTAACCCAGACCTAACACTAAACCTAACACTCCTCCTAGCCCAAACCATAGCTTAAACCCTAACCCTTACCCTAACCCTAACACTAGCCCAAGCCCTAACCATAATGATAACTCTAGCCCTAGCCCTAACACTAAACCTAGCCTTAATCCTATCCCTAATTTAGCCCTATTCCTACCCTAATCCTAACCATAGAATTAAGACTAACTATAATTCTCACACAAGACCTATCCGTACTTATAACCCTATCCCTTGCCGTAAATCTAACCCAAGCCCTAACCCTAGTCATAACCTTTGTACAATCTGTAGCCCTAGCACTAACTCTAGATCAAAAACTATCTCTAAAACTATATCTAACCTGATGCCTCAGCCAAACCCTGAAACTAGCTCTAACCCTAATGCTAATCCTAAAATTAGCCCTAACCCTAGCCCTAGCCCTAAAACAAAACCGAGCCATACCCCTAACACTAACCCTTACACTAGACCAAAACCTAACCCTAAACCAGCCCTAACCCTAGCCCTAATTTGAAACCTAACCCTAACCCTAAACATAACCATGACCCTGACTCATATCCAAACACTAAACCAAGCTCTAAACATCACCCTCACCTTAAACCTAGCCCTGACACTACACCTAGCCCTAAATCTAACTCTAATTGTAACCCTAGTTCTTATAATAGCCATAACCATAACACTAGCCCTATCCCTAATACAAAACTAGCCCTAATCCAAGCACTAACACGAGCTTTAACCCTAAACCTAACCCTAAGCATGATCCTAACCCTAGCTCTAACCCTATCCCTTACCCTAAGCCAAACTCTCAACCTAATGCTAACCGTATTCTTAGCAGTAATACTTAGCCTAACCAAAACCTAACTCTATAACTAGTCCTAACCCTAGACTTCATTCTAGATCTAACCATAACCCAAACCCTAACCCTAACCCTGACCATTATTCTGACCCTAACACTATTCTTAGGTCTAAATCTAAACCTAACCCTAAACCAAACCTAACACTAGCCCTACTGGTAACTATATACCTAAACCTAACCCTAATACTAGCCCTAGACCAAAACCTAGTCCTAAATCTAGCCATAGCTATAGCTCTAGACCTAAAGACAAACTAGACCTAGCCTTAACAATAACATTAACCTAACCCAAACTCTAACTCTACCTCTAGACCTAATCCTAGTCCTAATTCTGGCTTTAACCCTAACCATTACCCTACCAGAACACTGTCCTTGATACTAACACTAACCCTAGCTCTAACCATCACCCTAACCCTAAAATTAACCCTAAAACTACACCTATCCCTAGCATGAACCATAAAACTAGTCCTAATTGTTACACTAGTTCTTACATTAGCCATAGCCCTAACCTATTGCAAAACCTAGCCCTAATCCAAGCCCTACCTTAGTTTTAACCCTAAAGATAACCCTAACAATAACCCTAGCCTTAACCATAACCCTAACTCTCTCCCTAGACCTAATCTTAACCATAACCCTAGCCCTAACCCTAGCTCTAACCCTATTCATTACCCTAAGATAACTATAATTTTATGCTAACCCTAGGCAGAACCCTAATCCTAGTATACTAGACTTAACCCTATCCATTAACCTACACCTAACCTGAACCCTAAACCTAACTGTGTCATTACCCGATCCCTAAACATAAGACTAATTTGAGCCCTAAATCTAAACCTTAACCTAAATCTAACCCTAGACTTGACACTGATTCTAATAATATCCATAGCTCTAAACCTGACCCTAACATGAAACCTAACCATTACAATAGACCTAGCCATAAACCTAACCCTAAAACTATACCTAACCATGCCCTAGACCTGACATTAGCCCTAGCTCTAATCCAAGCCCTAACCCTAATACAAAACTTAGCCCACATCTTAGCCATGATCCTCGATTTTATCATAACCCTAACGTTAACCCTAACCTTAACCCTAATTCTCACCCTAGTCCTAAAACTAGCTATATTCCCATCCCTTACCCTAAACCTAACCATAACCCTAAACCTTACACTAACCCTAGCCCTAATCCAAGCCCTAATTTAGCCCTATCCCTAACCCTAACCCTAGCCCTAAGACTAACTCTAACTCTCACACTAGCCCTATACCTAGTTCTAACCCTATCCCTTACCATCACCATACACCTAGCCCTAAATATAGCCCTATCCAAGTCCTATACTTAGCCCTATCTCAAAACCTAGATCTAAAACTAACTCTAAATCTAACCCTAACCCTAAGAATAAATCTAGCCATAACTCTACTCCTATTCCTAATCCTTAACCTAAGCCTAAATCTCACGCTTACACTAGCCCTAACCCTAAGACTAATCTTAAAACTAGTCCTAACCCTAACCCTAGCCCTAAAAAAAAAAAACCCGAGTCATAGCCCTAACCTTAACCCTTATCATAAACCAAACCCTAACCCTACACCTAGTCCTAACCCTATCACTAATTCTAATCTAACCATAACCCGAAAACTAACCCTGACCCTGACTCTGACCCTAATACTAACCCTGGCTCTAAACATCATCATCACCATAAACCTAACCTTAACACTAGAACTAGACCTAACTCTAACCCAATAACTAGCTGTAATCATAAACCTACTTCATACATTAGTGGTAGCCTTAACCCTAGCCCTAATATAACTCAAAACCTAGAATTAATCTGAGTCCTAAACCTAGCTTTAACCCTAAACTTAAACCTAACCCTAACCCAAACACTAGCTGTAATCCTATACATAATCCTAGCCCTAACCTTAGGGCTAACCCTATCCATTGTTCTAACAATAACACTAACTTTTCTGATAAGCCTAGGCCTAACCCTAACCCTATACATTACACTAAACCAAACCTAAACCTTAAACCTAATCCTGTCATTACCCTAATCCTAAATCTAACATTAATTCGAGCCCTCCACCTGAACATTAACTTAATCCAAACCCTAATCCTGACCCTGATTTTAAAAATAACCCTAGATCTAAACCTGACCCTAACCAAAAACCTAACCCTTACATTGGACCAATCCATAAACCTAACACTGTAACCCTAGACCTGATATTAGCCATAGCCCTAATATTATCCCTAACCCTAAATCAAATCCTAGTCCTTATTGTAGAACTAAATATAGCCTTAATCATAACCCTAAATCTAACCCTAGTTTTAATAATAATACTAACCCTCGCCTTTGACCTAAGCCTAGCTATAACCACATCCTTAGACTAAACTAAATCCTAAATCCAACCCTAACCCTAATGGTAACCATTGCCTTATCCTTAGCCCTAGCACTAACCCTAGATTGAAACCTAACTCTAAATCTAACCCTAACTCAATGCCTAAGCCTAATCCTAAAACTAGCCTTAACCCTAGCCCTAACATAACCATAGTCGTAATTTAGTCCTATCCCTAAATCCATCCCTAACCCTAGCCCTAAGACTAACTCTAACTCTCAAACTAGCCCTATCACTCATTCTAACCCTATCCCTTAACGTAACCCTAACTCTAGCCCTAACCATAGTGCTAACCCTTGCCCTATCCTTAGCCCTAGCACTAACCTTAGGCAAAACGTAACTGTAAATCTAGCCCTAACCCAACGACTAAGCCTAACCCTAACACTAGACCAAACCATAACACTCATCATAAATTGAGCCCAATCCTAGCCCTAGCCCTAAAACAAAACTGAGCCATAGCTCTAACCCTAAACATTAACCTAAAGCAAACCCTAACCTTACACCTAGACCTAACCCTAGCCCTAATTTGAGTTGGAAGCCGAACCATAAAACTAACACTGAACCTGACATTGACCCTAACAATTCTAGATCTAACCATCACCCTAACCCTAAACCTAACCCTAACACTAAACCTAGCACTAAAACTTTAAAACTAGCCCTTATTGAAAACCTACTACTTACATTAGTTGTAACCCTAACCCTATCCCTAACATAACCCAAAACTTAGCCCTAATCAGATCCCTAACCCTAGCTTTAAACCTAATGTAACCCTAACACTAGCCTAATTGTAACCATAACACTAGACTTAAACTGATTTCTAACTCTATCCATTACCATAACCAAAACCCTAACCATAATGATAACCCTAGGCATAAACCTAACCCTCGAATCCTAACACTTCCATTACCCTAAACCTAACCTGAATCCTAAACCTAACCCTATCATTACCCTAACCCTAATCCTAAATCTAATTCAAGCCCGAACTTTAAACCTTAACCTATCCCAAACCCTAACCCAGACCTTGACCCTAATAGTACCCCTAGCTCTAAACTTGACCGTAACACAACATCTAACCCTTTGCCTAGATGTAGCCATAAACCTAATCCTAAAACTATCTTTAAGCATAATTCTGGTCCTGAAATTAGCCCTAGCCATAATCCTAGTCTTAACCCTAAATACACACCTAGCCCTCATCCTAGCCCTAAACGTAGCCTTAATCATAACCCTAACTCTAGCCCTACACCTAACCCTGATTCTAACCCTCGTCCTACCTCTAAACCTAGCTATAATGTCATCCCTTACCCTAAATTTAAACCTAACCCTAACCCGAACCCTAGGCTTAAGCTAAACACAAAAATTAGCCCCAATCCTAGGCCTAATTTAGCTCTATCTCTAACCCTATCCTAACCATAGCCCTAAGACTAACTCTAACTCTTGCCCTAGCCCTATCCTTAGTTCTATCTCTATCTGCTACCATAAACCTAACACTAGCCATAACACTTGCCCTAAAGTTAGTCCCAGCCCTGACCCTAACTCTAAATCTAAACTTAAACCTAAGGCTCAGACTAACAGTAACACTAGTCCTAACCCTAATGATAACTGTAAAACTAGCCCTAACCTTAATCCTAGCAGAAACCAAAACTGAGCAATAGCCCTAACAGTAAACCTTAACTTAAACCAAACACTAACACTACACCTAGACCTAAATCGAATCCTAAGCCTCAACTTAAAACTAATCCTGACCCTGACTCATATCATAACACTCACCCTAGCTCAAAACACAGCCCTAACCTCAAACCAAACACTAACATTAACAATAGCCTTAATTCGAGTCTTAATATTAACCATAAAACTAACTCTGACCCTGACTCCTATCCTAACAAGAACCATAGCTATAAATATTACCTTAAAGCTAACCCTAGCACTCAATCTACCCCCAACCCTAACCCTAAAACTAACCCTAATGGTAATCCTAGTTCTTACATTAGCCGTTGCCCTAATCCTAGCCCTATCCCTAACACAAAAACTAGTCCTAAACCGAGCCTAAACCTAGCTTTAACTCTAACTCTAACCCTAACCATAGCCCTAACCCTAGATCTACATCAACCCCTTACCCTAAGTAAAACCCTAAAACTAAGAGTAATCCTAGACCTATACCTAGTCCTTAGACTAACCAAAATCCTAACACTATTAATAGTCCAAACTCTAGCCTTCATTTTAGCTCTAACACTATCCCAATCCCTAACCCTAACCCTGACCCTTATTCTGACCCTAATACTAAACCTAGGTCTGACCCTAACCCAATCCTAACCCAAAATTTACCATAATCCTATCCTTAGACTTAACTCTGAACCTAACTCTCAACCTAGACCTAACCATAGCTCAGAACATAACCCTTACACTAAACATAACCCTAAACCTAATCGTAGTTCTAACCCTCACCTTAACCCTAACACAAGACCTAATCCTAACCATAACTCTATCCATAATCTTAACTCTAACTGTATCCATTACCTTAAACATAACCCTCACCATAATGCTAACCCTAGGCTTAACACTAACCCTATTGCTTTCCCCAAACCTACCAATTACCCTAAACCTACCCTGAACCCTATACCTAACCTGAACCCTAAACCTAACCCAATCATTATGCTAATCCTAACCCTAATGATAATTCGAGCCCTAACCTAACCTCAAACCTAAACCAAACCCTAACACTGACCATGACCCTAATAATTCCCCTAGCTCAAAACCTGACTCTTACCCTACCTAATCCTTACACTAGACCTAGCCATAAACGTAACCCTAAAACTATTTCTAACCTTAACCCTAGTCCTGATATTAACCTTAACCATAATCCTAGCCCTAACCCTAACACAAACTCTAGCCCTTATCCTAGCCCTAAACATAGCCTTAATTTTATCCCTAACCAAAACCCTAGGCCTAACCCTAACACTAACCCTAGCACTAATCTTAGCCCAAATTTAGCCCTATCCCTAACCCTAACCCTAACTCTAGCCCAAAGACTAACTCTCACCCTAACCCTAACCCTAGTTCTAACTCTATCCCTTACTAGAACCCTAATCCTAGCCCTAACCCTTTGTAAACCCTAGCCCTATTTATAGCCCTAGCCATAACTCTAAATCTAATCCTAACTCTAAATCCAACCCTAACCCTAAGCGTAAACCTAAACCTAACACTAGCCCTAATGTTAACGCTCCTCCTAAAACTAGCCCTAACTCTAGCCCTAGCCCTAAAGCAAAACCGAGCCATAGCCATAACCCTAACCCTTAAACTAAACAAAACCCTACACTAGACCTAGACCTAACTCTAACCCTATAACTAGCGCTAAACATAACCTTATTTCATACATTAGCTGTATCCTTAACCCTAGCCCTAACCTAACCCAAAACCTAGCTTTAATCTGAGTCCTAAACCTAGATTTAATCCTAAACTTAAACCTAACCCTAACCCAAAACTATCCCAAATTCTATACATAACCCTAGCCCTAACCTTAGGTCTAAACATATCCACTACCCTAACAATAACCCTAACCCTTAAGCTGACCCTAGGTCTAACCCTAACCCTATCCATTACACTAAACCAAACCTAAACCCTAAAACTAACCCTGTCATTACCCTAAACCTAAACCCTAACCTAACCCAAACCCTAACCCTGACCCTGACCCTAAAAATAATCATAGATGTAAACCTACATCTTAACCTTACATCTTAATCCTGTAAGGATTAAACATAATCCTTACACTGGACCAAGCTATAAACCTAACACTAAATCTAGCCCTAATTTAACCCTAGACTTGACATTAGCCCTAGCCGTAATACTATCCCTAACCCTAACACAAACCCTAAACCTCAGCCTAGCCATAAACCTAGCCTTAATAATAACCCTAACCCTAACTCTAGCCCTGACCCTAATACTAACCCTTGCCCTAGCTCTAAACCTAGCCAAAACCACATCCCTTACCCTAAACGTAACCCTAACTCTAACCCTAACCCTTGTCGTCACAATTGCCCTATCCTTAGAACTAGATTTAACACTAGACAGAAACCTAACTTTAAATCTAACCCTAACTTGATGCCTAAACCTAAAACTAGCCATAACCCTGATGCTAATTATAAATCTAGCCCTAACCATAGCCCTAACACTAACCCTAGCCGTAATTTAGCCCTCTCCCTAACCCTAACCCTAATCCTAGCCCTAAGAATAACTCTGACTCTCACACTGGCCCTATCACTCGTTCGAATCCTATCCCTTTCCATAAACCTAACCCTATCCCAAATCCTAGTCCTAACCCTTGCCCTATCCTTAGCCCTATCACTAACCTTAGATAAAAACCTAAGCCTAATTCTAAGACTAGCCCTATTCTTAACACTAATCCTAAAAATTGCCCTATCCCTAACCCTAGCCCTAAAACCAAACTGAGCCAAAGCTCTAACCCTACCCTTAATTTAAACCAAACACCTAGCCCTAACCCCAACCCTAATTTGAGTTTTAAGCCAAACCCTAAAACTAACCCTGACCCTTACTCTGACCACAACACTAACCAAATTTCTAAAAATCACACTAACCCTAAACATAAACCTAACACTAAACCTAGCCCTAAAACACTAAAATTAACCTTAATCATAACCCTAGTACTTACATTAGCAGTAACCCTAACCCTAGCACTAATTTAACTCAAAACCTAGCCCTAATCATAACCAAAACCCTAGCCCTAAGCTGATTTCTAACTCTATCTAGTATGATAACCATAACCTTAACCCTAATGCTAATTCAAGCCCTAACTTTAAACCTTAACCTATCCCAAATGCTTAACATAAACTAAGCCCTAACCCTACACTTAGACATAACTTTAGCCCTAATTTGAGTTTTATGCCAAACCCTAAACCTAACCCTGTCCTGACTCTGACCTTAACACTAACCCTAGCTCTAAACATCACCCTAATTCAATACCTAAACCTAACAATAGACCTAGCCCTAAACCTAACCCTAAAATTAGCCCTAATCGCAACCCTGGTACTTACATTGGCTGTAACCCTAAATCTAGCCTTAACTTAACCCAAAACCTAGCCTTATTCGGAGCACTATCCCTAGATTTACCCCTAGCCCAATCCCTATCACTAATCATAACGATAACCCTAGCCGTAACCCTAGATTTAACCCTAACCCTAAGCCTAACCCTATCAATAATTGTAACAATAACCCTAGCCATACTCCTATCTCTAACCCTATCCATTACCCTAACCATAACCCTAACCCTAATGCTAAACCTGGGCCTAAACCTAACCGTATCCCTAATCCTAATCCTATTCATTACCCTAAACCTAACCTGAAACCTAAATCTAACACTATCTTCACCCTAATCCTAACTCTAATGCTAATTCGAGCCCTAACATTAAACCTTAACCTATCCAAAACATTAATTGTGACCCTGACCCTAAGAGTACCCTTAGCTCTAAACCTGACCCTAAGCCTAAACCTAACCTTACACTAGATATAGCCATAAACCTAAATCTAAAACTATTTTAACCATAACACTAGACCTGAAATTAGCCCTAGCTGTAATCCTAGCCCTAAACCTAGGCTTAATCCTAACCCGAACCATAACCTGAGCCCTAACCCTAATTCTATTATTTGCCCTAGCCCTAAATCTACCTATAACCTCATCGTATACCCAAAAACTAACCATAACCCTAAACCTAACCCTAACCCTCACCCTAAACCTAGGCCTAACACAAAGCCTAGTGCTAATCCTAGCCTTTATTTAATCCTATCCTAACCCTAAACCTAGCCATAAGACTAACTTTAACTCTTGCCCTAGCCCTAGGCCTAGTTCTATCCTTAGCCTTAATCCTAACCATAGATCTAAGCCTAAGTCTAAATATAAACCTAACTCTAAATTTAACTGTAACAATAAGCCTAAACCAAACCCTAACACTACACCTAACCATAATGCTAATCCTAAAACTTGCCCTATCCCTAGCCCTAGCCATAAACCAAAATCAAGCCATAGCCCTAATCCTAACCCTTAACCTAAACCAAACCCTAACCCTACAACTAGCCCTAAAACTAACTCTAAAACTAACCCTGACCCTGACCCTGATCCTAAAACTAATCCTAGGTCTAAAATTCACCCTAATATTAAATTAACCCTAACACTTTATCTAGCCTTAACCTAACCCTAAAACTAGCCTTAATCATAACCCTAGTTTGTACATTAGTCATTGTCCTAACCATACCCCTAACTCTAACACAAATTCTAACCATAATCTGAGCACTAACCCTAGCTTTAACCCTAATACTAGCCCTAACCCTAACCCTGACACTAGCCCTAAACCGAACTCTAACCCTATTCCTTACACTAAGCCAAACCCTAACCCAAATGCTAACCCTAAACCTTAGCCTAACTTAAACTCTAACCATGTTACTAGTCTTAACCCTAGCCCTCATTCTGCCTCTAAATCTAACCCTGACCCTCATCTGACCCTAACAGTAACCCTATGTCTAAACCTGACCCTAACCCTAAACGAAATCCTAACACTAGCCCTACTGGTAATCCTATAGCTATACCTAAGCCTAACACTAGACCTAGACCCAAAGAAAATCCTAAATATAGCTATAAATCTAGCCGTAGACGTAAACAAAAACCTAGCACTAGCCCTAACAATAACCCTTAACCTAAACCGAACACTTACCCTACCCATAGACCTAAACCTAGTGCTAATTCTGGCTCTAACCCTAACCCTAACCCTATCCCCAAAACTGACCCTGATTCTAACACTGAATCTAGCTTTAAACCTGACACTAATCCAAAACCTAGACCTAACACTAGACCTAGCCATTACCCTAACTCTAAAACTAGCCCTAAACATAATCCTGTTACATTGCCCATAGTACTAACCCTAGTATTAAACCTAACACAAAACCTATCCCTAATCCTAGGCCTAAACTTAGCTCTAAGCATAACCCTCAGCCTAACCCTAGCCCTAAACCTCGCCCTAACCTAAGGCTCGCCTTAGACGTAACCCTAGCTCAAAGCCTAACCTTTACACTAAGCATAACCCTAGTTCTATCCTAAACCCTAACCCTAAACATAGCCCTAATCCTAATGTTAAATCTAGCCTGAACTTTAGCTCTAACCATATGCATTACCTTAACCCTAAACCTAACCCTAATTAAAACCTTATCCCTAACACTAAACCTAACTCTAACCATAAATGTAAACCTAGACCTAAACCTAAAACTAACCCTTGCCCTAGCCCTAACCCTAGCTCAAACACTAACCCTTACCATAACTTAACCCTAACCCTAGCCCTAAACTTAACACTTGCCCTAACCCTAAAACTTACCCTAAATCACACCCTAGCCCTATCCCTGAACCTAGCCCTAATTCTAGACTTAATCCAAACCTTAACCTAGCCCTAACCCTAGCTCTAAACCTATCCATGACACTAAACATAACCCTAACCCTAATGCTAACTCTAACCTGATTGCTAAACCTAACCCATCCATTAACGTAAACCTTAACTGAAACCTAAACTAAATCTTATCAACCACCCTAAACCTAAACCTAACCATAATGCTAATTCGAGCCCTAACCCTAAACCTTTAGCTAAACCAAATGCTAACCCTGACCCTTATCCTGACCCTAATTATAACCCTAGCCCTAAAGCTGACCTTTAACCTAAACCTAACTCTTACACTAGACCCAGCCATAACCTAACCCTAAAACTATCCTTAACATTAACCCTAGACCTGATATTAGCCCTAGACCTGGTCCTAGCCATAACCGTAACAGAAACTCTAGCCCTTAACCTAACCCTAAACCTAGCCTTAATCCTAAACTGAAACATAACTCTAAGCCTAATCCGAATTCTAACCCTCACCCTAGCCCTAAAGCTAGCTATAACCCTACCCATTCCCCTAAACTTAACCTTAACATCAATGCTAACCCTAACTCTAGCCCAACCACTTGGTCTAACCCCAACACTAACCCTAGCCTTAATACTAACCCTAATTTAGCCCTAACCCTAACACTAACACTTGCCCTAATCCTAGCCCTAATTTAGCCCTAACTCTATCACTAACCCTAGCCCCAATCATACCCTAATTTAGCCCTAACCCTAGCCCTAACTAGTCCTAATTTAGCTCTAACCCTAACCCTAATCCTAAGACTACTACTAACTCTAATTCTCCACCTTAGCCATATCACTAGTTCTAATCATATTCATTACCATAACCCTAAACCTAGCCCTAGCACTAGCCCTAACCCTAGCCCTAGCCCTAACCCTAGATCTAACCCTAACTCTAAGCCTAAACCTCAACCTAACACTAGCCCTAAACCTGATGCTAATCCATAATCTAGCTGTAACCGTAGACCTAGCCATAAAACAAAACCAACATATATCCCTAACCCTTAACCTAAATCAATCCCTAACCATATACCTAGTACTAACTTTAGCTTTAATTCAAGTTCTAGTCTTAACCCTAAAACTAACCCTGACTCTGACACTGACCCTAACAATAACCCTTGCTTTAAAAATCACCCTAACCCTAAATGTAATCATAACACTAGACCTAGCCCTAACCCTAACCCTAAAACTAGAATTAATTGTAACACTAGTTCATACATTAGCCATAGCCCTAACACTAGCCCTAACCAAACCCAAAACCAAGCTCTAATCTGAGCCTTAACCACAGCTTTAACCCTAACCCTAAACCTTACCCTAACCCAGAACACAGCCCTAATTCTTACCCTAACACTAGCCAGAATTCTAACCATAACCCGAGCCCTATCACTAGCTCTAACCCTATCCTTTACCCTAACCATAACCATAATTCTAATGCTAACCCTAGGACTAACCCTTAACTTATCCCTAACCCTAACCTATTTCATTAACCTAAACTTAACCTGAACGCTAAACCTAACCCTATCATTACCCTAACCCTAACCGTAATGCTACTTCGAGCTCTAACCCTAACCCTTAACCTAACCCAAACCGTAACTCTGACCCTTCCCGTGATAATATACCTAGCTCTAACCTTGAACCTACCCGTAAATCTAACCTTTATATTAGACCTAGCTGTAAACCTAACCCCAAAACTATTTCTAACCATAACCATAGACCTGATATTTGCCCTAGCCGTAATTCTAGTTCTAACCTTAACACAAACCAAACGCTTAACCCTAACCCTAAGCCTAGCCCTAATCCTATCCATAACCCTAGCCCTAAATTTAGCTCTAACTCTATCAATTACCCTAACATAACCCTAATTATAATGCTGAGTCTAGGCCTAAATCTAAACCTATTCCTAACTGTAACCCTATCCATTATGCTAAATCTAACCTGAACCCTAAACCAAACCCTATCATTACCCTAACCCAAACCATAACGCTAATTTCAGCCCTAACTCTAAACCCTAACCTAAACAAAACCCTAAACCTGACCCTGACCATAATAATACTTCTAGCTCTAAATTTGACCCCTACCCTAAACCTAACACTTACACTAAACATAGCCATAAACTTAACCCTAAAAATATCCCTAACCCTAACCCTAGACTGACATTTGCCCTAACACTAATCCTACCCATAACCCTAACACAAACCCTAGCCCTAATCCTAGCCCTAAAACTAGCCTTAATCATAACTCTAATGAAACCCTAGCCCTAACCCTAATTCTAACCTTCACCTTAGCCCTATCCCTAGCTCTAACCCCATTGCTTACACTAAACCTAACCCTAAGCCTAAAACTAACCCTAGGCCTAAACATAACCATAAACCTAGCCCTATTATTAGCCCTAATTAAGCCCTATACCTAAACAAACTCTAAGCTTAGCAGTAAGACTAACTCTCTCTCACCCTAGCCCTATTGCTAGTTCTAACCCTATCCCTTACCATAACCCTAATCCTAGCCATAAACCAAGACCTAACAGTAGCCCTATCCATAGCACTAGAACTAACCCTATATTTAATCCTAAATCTAAATTTAACATTAACCCTAAGCCTAAACCTAAACCTAACACTAGCCCTAAACCTAATGCTAAGCCTAAAACTAGCCCTAACCATAGCCCTAGCCCTAAAACAAAACCGAGCCATAGCCCTAACATTAAAACTTAACCTAAGCCAAAACATAACCCTACACCTAGCCCTAACCCTAGCCCTAATTCGAGTCCAAACCCTAACCCTAAAACTACTCTGACCTTAAATTTGACCCCAACACTAACCCTAGCTCTAAACATCACCTTAATATTATACCTAACTCTATCACTAGACCTAGTCCTATCCCTAATCGTATAACTAGCCCAAATCGTAAATCTACTCCATACATTGGACATAACTCTAAAACTAGCCCTTACTCTAACCAAAACCTAGCCTTAATGCAAGACCTAACCCTAGCTTTAACCCTAAACCTAAACCTAACACTAACCCTAATCCTAACCCTAACCATAGCCTTAACCCTAGCTCTAATCCTATCCCTTACCCTAAGCTAACCCTAACCCTAATGCTACCCATAGGCCTAACCCTAATCCTTAGCCTAACCCAAGCCCTCACCCTATTACTAGTCCTAAGCCTAGCCCTCATTCTAGCTGTAACCATAACCCATAACCTAACCTTAACCCTGACACTTATTCTGACCCTAATGGTAACTATAGGTCTAAACCTGACCCTAACCATAAACCAAACCCTAACACTAGCACTAGCAATAAACCTATACCTAAACCTAACCCTAACACTAGCCCTAGACCTAAACCTAATCCTAAATCTAGCCATATCTCTATCCCTAGACCTAAACAAAAACCTAGTACTAGCCCTAATGATAAAACTTAACCTAACACAAACACTAACCCTACCCCTAGAACTAACTCTAGTGATAATTCTGGGTTTAACTCTAACCCTAACTGTAACCTGAACACTGACCCTGAACCTAACACAAACCCTAGCTCTAAACATCACGCTAATGCTAACCCTAACCCTAACACTTGACCTAGCCATAACACCCAAAAAGTAGCCCTAATCATAACCCTGGTTTACACATTAGTTGTAGGCCTAACACTAGCCCCAACCTAGCCCAAAACCTGGTCCTAATCCGAGCACTAACCCTAGTTTTAACCCTAACCCTAAAACTAGCCCCAACCCATACCCTAACCCTAGCTCTAACCTTAGATTTACCCTATCCATTACCTTAAGCTAAACCCTAAACCTAATGCTAACCCTAGTCCAAACCCTAATCCATAGCCTAACCCCATTACTAGTCCTAACCCTAACCTTCTTTCTATCTCTAACCCTAACCCAAACCCAAACCCTAACCTTGACACTTATTCTGACCCCAACACTAACTGTAGTTTTAAACCTGACCCTAACTCAAAACCAAACCCTAACATTAGCCCTACCGCTAATCCTATACTTAAACCTAAACCTAACACTAACCCTAGACTTAAACCTAATCCTAAATCTAGCCATATCTGTAGCCCTAGACCTGAACACAACCTAGCCCTAGCCCTAACAATAACGTTTAACATAACCCAAACACTAAGCCTACCCCTAGACCTAAACCTAGTCCTAATTCTGTCACTAACCCCAACACTAACTCTAACCTAACACTGGCCCTGACCCTAACATAATCCTAGCTCCAAAGCTCACCCTAACCCAAAACCTAATTCTAACACTAGACCTAGCCATAACCCTAACCCTAAAACTAGGCCTAATCATAACCGTAGCTCTTACATTACCCATGGCCCTAACTCTAGGCCTAAACTAACACAAAACCTAGCCATAATCCTAGGCCTGAACATAGCCGTAATTGTAACACTAAACATAACCCTAGCCCTAACTCTAACCCTAAGCCTCACTTTAGACCTAACCCTAGCTCAAAGCCTATCCTTTACCTTTAACATAACCCTAGCTGTATCCCAAACCCTAACCTAACACTAGCCCTAATCATGACATTAACCTTAGCCCTAACCATAGTTCTAATTATCCACTAACCTAATCCTAGCCCTAATCCTAACCATAACCCTAGCCCTAAACCTAGCTCTAATTCTATGCATTACCCTAAACATAATCCTAACCCTAATGCTAACCCTAGACTTAACCCTAACCCTATCACAATCCCTAAACCTATCCATTGCCCTAAAACTAATCTGAACCCTAATCCTAAGCCTATTCATTACCCTAACCCTAACTCTAACCCTAATGCTAATTCGAGTCCTAAACCTAAACCTTAACCTAAACAAACCTTAAGCCAGACACTGACCCTAATAATACACATAGCTGTAAACTTGACCCTTATCCTAAACCTAACCCTTACACTAGACCTAACCATAAACATAAACTGAAGCCTATTCCTAACTGTAACCCTAGACCTGTCATTAGCCCTAGCCCTAATCCTAGCCCTAACCCTAACATGAATACCAGCTCTCATCCTAGCCCCAAACCTAGCCTTAATCATAACCCTAACTCTAATTCTAACCATTTTCCTAGCCCTAAAACTAGTTATAACCCAATTGCTTACCCTAAAACTAACCTAAACCCTAACCCTAACACTAAACCTAGCCCTAACCTTAACCCTGGGACTAACCCTAACACTAACCCTAGTCCTAATCCTAAACCTAATCCTACCCTAGCTTTAAGACTAATTATAATTCTCGACCTAGACCTAGCGCTAATTCTAAGCCTATCACTTACCATAACCTTATTTCTAGCCATAGCCTAGAATAACCCTAGCCCTAACCTTACACCTTGCCCTAACCCTAGATATAAACATAACTCTAAATCTAACCCTAATTCTATACCAAAACCTAACCCTAACACTAGCCCTAACCCCTAATGCTAATCCTAAAACTAGCCCTAACCATAGGCTTAGCCCTACAACAAAACAGAGCCATAAACTAACCCTAAACTTTTACCTAAACCATACCCTAACCTTATATGTAGCCCTAAGCCTAGCCCTAATTTGAGTCCTAATCTTAACCCTAAAACTACCCCTAAACCTGTCTCTGACATTAAAACTAACCCTACCTCTAAACATCACCCTAAACCTAAACCTTAACCTAACACTAGAGCTAGTCCTAACCCTAATTCTAAAACTAGTTCTAATCATAACCCTAGATCATACATTAGCCATAACCTTAAACCGAATGCTAACCAAAACCTAGCCCAAATCTGATACCTAACCCTAGTTTTCACCCTAACCCTAATCCTAACTCTAGCCCTAACCCTAACCCAAACCCTAGCTCTAACCCTAGCTCTAAACTTATCATTTACCCTAGCCAAACCCCAACCCTAATGCTAACCCTAGTCCTAAAACTAATCCTGAGTCTAACCCAAACCCTAACCTTATTACTAATAACAACCCAAGCCCTCATTGTTGTTATAACCATAACCCAAATTCTAACCCTAAACCTGACCCTTATTCTGACCCTGAACCTAAACCAAATCCTAACACTAGCCCTACCCATAACCCTATATCTAAACCTAACCCTAACACTAGCCCTAGATTAAACCTAATCCTAAATCTAGCCATATTTTTAACCAAGACCTAAACAATAAAGTAGCTCTAGCTCTAATGATAACCCTTAACCTAAGCCAAACACTAACCTTACCTCTAGACCTCACCAATCATACTTCTGGTTCTAGCCCTAACCCTAACCCTAATCCAAACAGAGACCCTGGCACTAACATTAATCCTAGCTATAAAACTGACACTAACCAAAACCTAAACCTAACACTAGAACTAGCATAACCGAAAACATAACCCTTACATTACCATAGCACTAAAACAAGCTCTAAACCTAACACAAACCTAGCCCTAATCCTAGGCCTAAATCTAGCCCAAAGCATAACCCCAACCCTAACCTAACCTTATCCCTTACCCTAAGCCTAACTCTCACACTAACCCTAACCCTCACCTTAGACCTAACCCTAGATAAATCCCAAAATGGAGCCCTAAACATAACCTAGCCCTATCCCTAAACTTAATCCTAATCCTAGCCCTAATCATAATGTTAAAACTAGCCCTAATACTATCTCTAAAATTATCTATTACCCTAAACAGAACCTTAACCCTAATGATAATCCTAGCTCTAATCCTAATTGTAAACCTTATCCTAGACCTAACTCTAAACCTAACCCTCATCGTAGCCTTAACCCTAGATAAAACCCTAACACTAACCCTAAACCTAAAACTACCCCTAACCCTAACCTGACATCTAACCCTATCCATTACCCTAACTCTAAAGATAATCTTAGCCCTAACCCTAACACTAGCCCTAAACCTAAAACTACCCCTAAACCTAACCCAACATATAACCATATCTATTAACCTAACTCTAAATATAACCGTAGCCCTAACCCTAACACTAACCCTAACCTTAACCATAAATCTAACCCTAGACATAATCCTAAACCTAACACTCACTCTAGCACTAACCTTACTCAAAACCTAACCTGTACCCTAAACCTAACCCAAACCCTAACCCTAGCACTAGCCCTAACCCTAACCCTAACTCTAGCCCTAATCCTATCCAAAACTCTAGCCCTAACCCTAGCTGTAATGTATTCATTACTCTAACAATAACCCTAACCCAAAAGCTAACCCTAGGCCTAACCCTAACCCTATCACTAACCCTAACCCTACCAATTACCCTAATCTTAACCTGAATCCTAAACATAAATCTATCCATAAACCTAACCCTAATTCTAACCCTAATGCTAATTTGAGCCCTAACCCTAATAATTAACCTAACACAAACCCGAAACCTGACTCTGACCCTAAAAATACACCTTACACTTAACCTGGGCCTTACCCTAAACCTAACATTAGATGTAGCCATGAACCTAACCCTATAACTATCCCTAGCCATAACCCTAAACCTGCTACTATCCCTATCCCTAAAACGTGCCCCAACCCTAACACAAAACCTGTCCCTCATCCTAACCCAAAATCTAGCCTTAATTCTAACACAAACTTAACTCTAGATCTAAACCTAATTCTAATCATCAACCTAGCCCTAAACCTAGCTATTATCCCATCCCTTCCCCTAAACCTAACCGTAAACCTAATCTTAAACATAGGCCTAACCTAGGCCTAACCCTAACACCAATCCTAGACATATTCCTAGCCCTAATTTAGCCCTAAACTAAACCCTAACCCTAGCCTTAAGACTAACTCTAACTATCGCCCTAGCTCTATTCCTAGTTCTAACACTATTCCTTACCATAACCCAAACACTAGACCTAACCTTAGCCCTAACCCTAGCCATTACCCTAACCCTAGAATTAACTATAACTCTAAATGTACCCCTAAGCCTAAACTCACCCTATCACTAGCAATAACACTAACACAAATTGTAGAACTACCCTTAACTTTAGCCTTAGCCCTAAAACATAATGAGCAATAGCACTAACCCTAACCCTTAACCTAAATCAAATCCAAATCCTACATCTAGCCCTAAGTCTCTCCCTAATTTGAGTCCTATCCCCAACCCTAAAACTAATCCAGACCCTGACTCTGAACCTAACACTAACCCTAGCTCAAAACATCACCCTGAACTTAAACCTAACCATAAAACTAGACTTAGTCCTAACTGTAACCTAAAATTAGCCCTAATCATAACCCTAGTTCTTACATTAGCTGTATCCCTAAAACTATCCCTAATGTAACCCCAAATCTGGCCCTAATGTGAGGCCCAACCCTAGCTTTAACTCTAACTCTAAACCTAAACCAAGTCCTAAGCCTTACCCTAAACCTAACCTTAACTTTAATCCTTGCACTAACCATAAACCTAACACTAACCCTAACACTAACACTAACCATAACCCTAGCCCTAACCCTATCCATTACCCTAACCCTAACACTAATCCTAACCCTAATCCTAACCCTCAGCCTAACCCTAACACATTCGCTAACCCTAACCTATCCATTACAATAAACATAACCCTAACCTTAAACCTAACCAAACACTAAACCTAGACATAACACTAACCCTAAAACTAGCCCTAATTTTAACCCTAGTTCTTATATTAGCCATAGCCCTAAAGCTAACACAAAACCTAGCCTAGCCCTAATCCAAGCTCTAACCCTAGCATTAACCCTCATCCTAAACCTAGCCCTAACCCTAACCCTAACCCTAGCCCTAACACTAGCACTAACCCTATTCCTTACCCTAAGCCAAATTGTAACCCTAAAGCTACCCTAGTCCCAAACCTAATTCTTAGCCTAACCCAAAACCTAACTCTATTACTAGTCCTAACCCTAATCCTCAAACCCTAACCCTAACCTGACCCTTATTCTGACCCTAACACTAATCATAGTTCTAAACCTGACCCTAACCCTAAACCGACCTCTAACATTGGCACTACCTCTAACCCTATATCTAAACCTTCCCCTAACACTAGATCTACACTTAATCGTTTATCTATTGATAACTCTAGGCCTAGCCCTAAACAAAAACTTAGTCCTAGCCCTAATAATAACCCTTAACTTAACCCAAACACTAACCCTACCCCTAGACCAAACCCTAGTCCTAATGCTGGCCCTAACAATAAACCTAACCCTAAACCAAACACTGACCCTTACCCTAACACAAACCCTAGCCCTAAACCTTAGCCTAACAAAAATCATAACCCTAATACTAGACTTAGCCATATCACTAACCCTGAAACTAGCCATCACTATAGGCCAAAATCTACCTCTAACTCTATCCATTACCCTAACCCTAAACCTAACCCTAATGCTAATCTTAGCCCTAACCCTCACACTGACTCTAACCCTAATCCTCATCCTAGCCCAAACACTAGCTCAATCCCTAACCCTTAAACTCAACCTAACCCTAACACTAACCCATGGCCTAAACCTAAACCTAACCTTAACCCTAGCCCTAATCCTAAACTTAACCCTATCCCTAAACCTAGCTCTAAGCCTACATATTACCCTAACTCTAACCCTAACCTTAATGATAACCCTATCCCTAATCCTAGCTCTAATCCTACCCATTAACCTAACCCTAACCCTAACCCTGATGATAACACTAGCCCTTACCCTAAATCTACCCTAACCCTAACTCAAGACATAACCATAAACCTGACCCTTGCCATAGAGCTAACCCTTGCTCAAACCCTATTACCCGAAACCTAACCCTAAAACTATCCCTAACCCTAACCTTAAGCCTAAACCTAAACATAACCCTAACCCTAATACGACATCAAACCCTATCCAATACCCTATACCTAACGATAACCCATTCCCTAACCTTAACACTAACCTTGACCCTAACAGTAACTATAATGTAGACCTAACCCTAAACTTAACCCTTGCCCTAGTGCTAACCATAGCTCAAACTGTAAACCATACCATAAACTTAAACCTAACCCTAACCCTAGGCCTAAACCGAACCCAGCCCTAATAATAACCATAACCCTATCCCTAACACTATCCCTTACCCTAAGCACAACCATAACCCTAAGGCTAACCCTAGGCCTAACCTGACCCCATTTGCTAACTCTAAACATATCAATTACCCTACACCTAACATGAACCCTAAAACCAAACCTATCATTATCCTAACCAGATCCTAATGCTAATTCAAGCTCTAAACCTAAACTAAACATGAAACCTAATTCTAACCCAAAAAATACCCCTAGCTCTAAACCTGACCCTTACACTAAACCGAACCCTTACACTAGACCTAGCCATAAATCTAACCCTCAATCTATCCATAACGTAAGCCTGGACTTGAAACTAGTCCTAGCCCTAATTCTTGCCATAACACTAAAACAAACCCTAGCCCTCATCCTAGCCCTAAACCTAGCCTTATTACTAAATCAAACCATAAGCCTAGCCCTAACCGAAATTCTAACCTTTGACGTAGCCCTAAAACTAGCTCTAACCCCATCCCTTCCCCTAAACCTAACACTATCCCTAAACCTACACCTAAGCCTAAGCATAAAACTAGGCCTAACCCTAACACAAGTGCTAGACCTAATCCTAGCCCTAATTTAGCCCTAAACCTAACCTAACCCTAGCCCTAAGACTAACTCTAACTCTCGCCCTAGTCCTATTTCTAGTTCTAACCCTATCCCTTACCATAATCCTATCACTTGCCTTTACATTAGCCCTAAGCCTAGCTCTAGCCCTAATCCTATATCTAACGCTAACTCTAAATCTAACCCTAACCCTAAGCTAAACCTCTCACTTACACAAGCCGTAACACTAATGCTAATCCTAAAACTAGCCCTAACCTAGCCCAAGCCCTACAAAACAACTGAGCCATAGCCCTAACCCTAACCTTTAACATAAACCAAACCCTAAGCCTACATCTAGCCCTAAACCTAGCTCTAATTTGAGACGTATCCCTAACCTTAAAACAAACCCTGACCCTGACTCTGATACTAACACTAACCCTAGCTCTAAACATCACTCAAAACCTAATACTAAACCTAACCCTAGCCCTAGCCCTAACCCTAACTCTAAAACTAGTTCTAATCGTAACCCTAGTTCTTCCATTGGTTGTAGCCCTAAACCTACCCCTAACCTAACCCCAAACCTATCCCTAATCAGAGCCCTTACACTACCTTTAACCCTAACCATAACCCTAAATTCTAGCCCTAACCCTTACCCTAAACATAACCCCTGACATAACCCCAAACCTAACCCTAACCCTAGCCTTAATCCTAACCATAAACCTAGCCCTAACCACAGCTGTAACCCTATCCATTATGCTAATCCTAATCCTAACCCTAATGCTAACCCTAGGATAACCCTAAACCTATTTCTGACCATAAACTTATACATTACTGTAAAACTAACCTGAACCCTAAACCTAACCATATCCATAAACCTAATCGTAACCCTAACAATCTTTATCCTAAAACTATCTCTAACCATAACATTAGACCTCACATTATCCTTAGCCCTAATGAAGCCCTAACCCTAAAACAAACTCTAGCCCTAATCCTAGCCCTAATTTTGGCCTTAATCCTAAACCTAACCCTAACCATAGAACTAACCCTAATTTTAACGCTCACCCTAGTTCTAAAGCTAGCTATAACATCATACATAACCATAACCATAACCATGACCATAAACCTAGCCATAAACCTAGGCACAGGCTTAATACAAACCCTAGCTCTAATCCTAGCTATAATTAAGCTCTAATTCTAACCCTAAATCTAACCCTAACACTAAGACTAACTCTAACTCTTGCCCTATCCCTATCCTTAGTTCTAACTCTATCCCTTATGATAACTCAAACCCTACACCTAACCCCAGCCCTAACCTTCGCTGTAGCCCTAAACCTATATCTAACCCTTACTCTAAATCTAACCCTAACCCTAAGTCTAAACCACACCCTAACACTAGCTCTAACCCTAATGCTAATTTGAAAACTAGCCCTCACCCAAGCCCTAGCTCTCAAGCAAATTCAAGCCATTTCACTGACCCTAACCCTTAACCTAAACCAAACCCTAACCCTACACCTAGCCCTAACCCTAGCCCTAATTCGAGTCTTAACCCTAACCCTAGAACTAATACTAACCTTGACTCTGATCTTAACACTAACCCTAGCTCTACACATCACCCTATTCCTAAACCTAATCCTAACACTAGATCTCAACCTCAACCTAACCCTAAAACTAGCCCTAATTGTAATCTCAGTTCTTAAATTAGCCATAGCCCTAAATCTAACACAAAACCTAGCCCTAATCCAAGGCCTATCCCTAGCTTTAACCTTAACCCTAACCCTGGCCCTAACCCTAACCCTATCCCTAGTCATAATCCTAGCTCTTACACTTAGTCAAATCCTCACCCTATTGCTACCCTAGTCCTAACCCTAATTCTAAGCCTAATCCAAGCCATAACTCTATTACTACTCCTAACCCTAACCATCATTCTAGCTCTAAACTTAACCAAAACCCTATCCCAAACGCTGACCCTTATTCTGACCCTAACACTAAACCTAGGTTTAAACCTGACCCTAACCCTTATCTGAAACCTAACACTAGCCCTACCTTTAACCCTAACCATAAACCTAACAATAACACTAGCCCTAGACATAAACCTAATCCTAAATATAGCCATAACCCTAGCCTTAGCCCTAACAATAACCCTTAACCTAAACCAAACACTAACTCTACCCCTAGACCTAACCCTAGTCCTCATTTTGGACCTAACCCTAAACCTAATCCTAACCTGAACCCTGACACTTATCCTAACAAAAACCTTATCTCTAAACCTTATCCTAACCCAAAAACTAACCCTAACACTAGACAAACTCAAATCTAGCCATAACCATAACTCTAGCTCTTACATTACCCATATACCTATCACTAGCCCTAAACCTCACACAAAACCTACCCCTAATTACAACCATAAACCTAACCCTAAGCAAAAGTCTAACCCTAAACCTAGCCCTAACCCTAACCCTAACCCTCGTTCTAGCCCTAAACCTAGCTCAACCCCCCAAAATTTCCTTAACATAACCCTATCCCAAACCCTAAACCTCACCCTAATTCTAGCCCTCATCCTAACTGTAACCATAGCCCAAACCCTAGCTCTAATTCTATCCATTACACTAAAAATAACCCTAGAACTAATGCTAACCCTAGCCCTAAACCTAACCCTAATTCTACCCTACCCCTGACAGTAAACCTAACCCTCGCCCTAGCCCTAAACCTAGCTCAATCCCTAACCCTTACACTTAACCTAAACCAAACACTTACCCAAGGCCTAACCCTAAACCTAACCCCAGCCCTAATCCTAACCTTAATCCTACCTCTAACCCTAACTCGAACCCTACCCATTACCCTAACCCTAAACTTAACCCTAATGAAAACACTAAACCTAAAGCTAAACCTACCCTAACCCTAAACATAAACCTAACCCTAGAACTAACAGTGAACCTAACCCTAACCCAAAACCTAAGCTAGCTCAAACGCTAACCCTGATCCTAAACCTAAACCTAACACTAACCTAAACCTAACCCTATCTTTAACCTGACATCTAAACCTATTACCCTAACCCTAATGAAAACTCTAGCCCTAACTGTAATACTAACCATGACCATAACCCTAGACCAAACCCTAAATTAATCTTAGCCATAGCAAAAATCCTAGCTCAAACCCTAAACTGTACCCTAAACCTAATCTGAAGGGTAACCCTCACCCTAAACCTGACCCTAACCCTAACTCTAGCCCTACCTATTATCCTAGCCCTAACCTAGGTCTAACCCTATAAATTACCCTAACAATAACCATAACCCTAATGCTAACCCTAGGCCTAACCCTAAACCTATCACAAACCCTAACTGTATCCATTACCTTAAACCTAATCTAATCCTAAACCTAACACTATCCATTACCCTAACCCTAATTCTAACCTTAATGCTAATTTGAGCCTTAACCCTAAACCTTAACCTAACCCAAACCCGAAGCCTGACCCTGACCCTAATAATACCCAAGCACTTAATCTGACCCTTTCCCTAAATGTAACACTTTAATTTGACCTAGCCATAAACCTAACCCTAAAAATATCACTAATTATAAACCTAGACCTGACATTAGTCCTAACCCTAATTCTTGCCTAACACAGAACCTAACCTAAACCTAACACAAAACAAAGCCCTAATCCTAGCCTTAAATCTAGCCTTAATCCGAAACCTAACCAGAACCCTAGCCCTAACCCTGAAACTAATCATAAAATTAGCCCTAACCCTAAATATAGCACTAAAACAAAACTGAGCAACAGGCCTAATACTAACCTTAACTTAACAAAACACTAGCACTACAACTAGATCTAACCCTGGCCCTAATTCGACTCCTCATCATAACCTTAAAAATAACCCTGAACCTGACTTATATCCTAACACTCATCCTGGCTCTAAACACCACCCCAACCCTGAACTTACAGTAATCCTATCCCTAGACCTAACCCTAAACCTAGCCCTAACCCTAGCTCAAAACCAAAACTTTATGCTAAACATAACCCTAAACCTAACCATAACCCTAGTTCTAACACTAACTCTAACACTAACTCAAGGCATATTCCTAACCATAACTCTAGTTCTAATCCTATGAGTTAACCTAACCACAACCCTTACCTAATGTTAACTCTAAGCCTAAAACTAGCCCTATCACTAATGCTAACTGTATCAATTACCCTAAACCAAACCTGAACCTTAAAGCAAACCCTAACTATACCCTAACCCTAACCCTAATGCTAATATGAGCCGTAATCCTAAATCCTTACCTAAGCCAAATTCTAATCCTAATAATTCCCCGAGCTCTAAAACTGACCCTTACCCTAATTCTAACTCTTACACTAGACGTACCCATAAGCCTAACCCTAAAACTATCTTTAACCATAACCCTAGACCTGATATTAGCCCTAGCACTAAACCTAGCCCTAACCCTAAAACAAACACTAGCCCTCATCATAGCCCTAAACCTAGCCTTAATCATAACCCTAACTCCAACCCTAGTCCTAACCCTAACTCGAACCCTCACCCTAAGTCTAAACCTAGCTGTAACATCATTATTTATCCTAAACTTAAACCTAACCCTATCCCTATTGCTAGGCCTAAGCTGAACACTAACCCTAGCCCTAATCCTAGCCCTAATTTAACCCTATCCCAAACCCTAACTCTAATTTTAGCCCTATCACTAACTCTAACTCTCACATTAGCTCTATCCCTAGTTCTAAACCTATCCCTTAACATAACTCTAATCCTGGCCCTAACCCTTTCCCTATCCTTAATCCTAGCCTAATCCTAGATCTAAACCTAACTATAAATGTAACCCTAACCCTAACACTTGCCCTAACCCTAATACTAATTGTAAAACTAGCCCTAACTCTAACCCTAGGACTAAAATAAAACCGAACAATAAACCTAACCCTAAATCTTAACTTAAACCAGACCCTAAACTACTACTAGAACTAATCTTAGCCCTAATAGAGACCTAGCCTTAACCTTAAAACTAACCCTGACCCTGACTCATATCATAACACTCACCCTAGCTCTAAACATGAACATTAAACAGAACCCTAACAGTAAACCTAGCCCTAATTCGAGCCCTAAAACTAACACTGACACTGACTTTTATCCTAAAAATAACTCTAGCTCTAAATAGCACCCAAACCTTAAATCTAACACTAACACTAGAATTACCCCTAACCCTAACCCTAAAGCTAACCTTAATTGTAACCCTGGTTATCACATTACCTGTTGCCCTAACCCTAGCCCTAACACTAACACAAAAAGAAGCCCTAATCCGAGCCCTACACCTAGCTTTAACCCTAACCCTAACCCTAACACTACCCCTAACACTAGCTCTAAACCTATCCCTAACCCTAAGCAAAACCCTAACATTAATGGTAATCCTAGACCTATCCCTAATCCTCAGGCTAATCAAAATTCTCACCATATTAATAGTCCTAACCCTAGCCCTAATTCTAGCTGTAACCCTATCCCAAAACTTAACCCTAACCTTGACACTTATTCTGACCATAACACTAACCTAGGTCTAAACTTACCCTAACGCTAGATCAAATCGTAACACTAGCCCTACCAGTAAACTTATACCTAAACCAGAACCCATCACTAGCCCTAGACCTAAACCTAATCCTAAATCTAGCCTTAACTCTAGCTTTAGACCTAAACAAAATCCTAGCCTTAGCCCTAACAATAACCCTTAACTTAACGCAAAGGCTAACCCTACACCTAGACATAAACCTAATCCCAATTCTAGATTTAACCTTAACTCTAACTCTAACCTGAACACTGACCCTGCCTTTAACACTAAACCTATCTCTAAACCTTACCCTAACTAAAAACCTAAACCTAACACTAGACATAACCATAACCCTAACCCTACAACTAGCACTAATCATAATCCTAACTCTTAAATTACCCATAGCCCTAACTCTACGCCTTAACCTAACACAAAACCTAGAGCAAATTCTAGGCCTAAATGTAGCCCTAAGCGTAAACACAACCCTAACCCTAGCCCTAATCCTAACACTAAACCTAACCCTAGCCTTAGTCTTAAACCTTACTCAAAGCCTAACCCTTACCATAAATATAAACTTAAACCCACACCTTACTCTAATCCCTAACTCTAGCCCTAACCTTAAACTTAACCCTATCCCTAAACCTAGCTCTAAACCTACACCTTACCTAATTCTACACCTAACTGTATTGATAACCCTAGCCTTAATCCTAATTGTAATCCTAACCCAAACCAGAAAACAAACAATAGACCTAACCCTAAAACTAACACTCGCCATAGCCCTAACCCTAGCTCAAAACCTAACCTGTACCATAAACCTAAACATAACTGTAGATTTAACATTAACCCTAAAACTAAATCTAACCCTAACCCTAAATCTAAACCTAGGCCTAACTATATCCATTACCCTAACCCTTATCCTAACCCTTATGATAACCCTAGCCCTAACCTTAACCCTAACCCTAAACCTACCATAATCCTGTCCCTAGACCTAAGGCTGAACCTACTTTTCGACCTAGCCCTTGCACTAACACTAGCTCAAACCCTAGCCTTTACCCTAAACATAAACCTAGCCCAAACCCTAATCAATCCTAGCACTAATCCTAAACATAACCATAGCCCAAACCCTAGCTCTAACTCTATCCATTACCCTAACCATAACCCTAAACTTAAGGCTAAACCTTGCCCTAACCCTGTCCCTAACCATAACTCTATACCTAGCCCTGGTTCTAACCTGAAGCATCAACCTAGCCCTAACACTTCCTCAATCCCTGACCCTTACCATTAATCTAACCATAAGAAAATGATAAGCCTAACCCTAATCCTAATCCTAGACCTAATCCTAAACTTAAAACTAGACTTCACCTTAGCTCTAACCCCACCCATTACCCTAACCCTCACCATAAACGTCATGATAACGCTAACCCTAACCCTAAACCTACTCTAATCCTAACTGTAAACCCAACCTAGACCTAACCATAAACATAACCTTCGCTGTAGTCCTAACCATAGCTCAAACTCTAACAATTATATTAAACTTAACACTAACCCTAACCTGACATCTAAACCTGTCCATTACCTTAACCCCTAATAACACTAATTCTAACCCTAGACCTAATCTTAAACCTAACCCTATCCTTAGCACTAACCCTAGTTCAAACCCTAACCCATACCCTAAACCTAACACTAGCCTTAACCCCAAACCTAACCCTAACTCTAGCCCTAATCCTAAACATAACCCTAGCCCTAACCCTACCTCTAACCCTATCCATTACCCTAATGATAACCATAAACCTAATGCTAACACTAGGCCTAACCCTAACCCTGTCCATTACCCTAATTCTAACCTGAGCCCTAATCCTAACCTGAAGCCTAAACATAACCTTATCCATTACCCTAACCCCAACTTAAACCTAATGCTAATTTGAGCCATAACCCTAAACCTCAAGCTAACCCAAACCCAAAATCTGACTCTGACTATTATAATACCCCTATCTCTCAACTTGAACCTCACACTAAACTAACTCTGACACTAGACCTAGCCATAAATCTTCCCCAAAACTATACCCAACCATAACACTAGACCTGATATTAGCCCTAGTCCTAATTCTTGCCAAAACCCTAACACAAACACTAGCCTTCATCCTAGCCCTAAACCTAGCCGTGATCCTAACCTGAACCCTAACTCTAGCCCTTTTCCCAATTATATCCCTCGCCCTAGTTCTGAACCTTGCTATAACCCTATCCCTTCCCCCAAATCTAACCCTAATTCTAACCCTATACTTATCCCTTACATTAATCCTAGACCTGATCCTACCCCTAATTTAGCCCTAATTCTACCACTAGCACTAAGACTTACTATAACTCTCACCCTAGCCCTATTCCTAGATCTAATCCTATACCTTACCATAACCCTAACACTTGCCCTATCCTTAGTCCTAACACTAGCCCTAGCCCTAACCATAGAACTAACAATAACTCTCAGTCCAACCCTAAACCTAAGCCTAAACCTCACACTAACACTAGCCCTGACTCTAACACTAATCCTAAAACTAGCCCTAATCTAGTTCAAGCCCTAAAACAAAACCAAGCCATAGCCCTAACCCTATCCCTTAACTTAAACCAAAACCTAACCCTACACCTAGCCCTAAACTTAGCCCTAATTCCAGTCCTAACCTAACCCTAAAAGTAACCTTGAGCCTGACTCTGACCTTACACTAACCCTGGCTCTAACATCACCCTAAAAGTATACCTAACCCTAAACTAGAACTAGCACTAACCATAACCCTAAAAGTAGCCCTAATCATAACTCTAGTTCTTACATTAGCTGTACCCTAATCCTAGCCCTAACCTAACAAAAAACCTAGCCCTAAACTGAGCCCTACATCTCATTATAATCGTAACCCTAAACCTAGCCCTAACCATTATCCTAAACCTAACCCTAATCCTAAAACTGGCCCTAACCCTAAACCTAACCCTAGACTTAATTCTAACCATAATCCTAGCCCTAACTCTAGCTCTAACCCTATTCATTTCGCTAAACATAACAGTAACCCTAATGCTAATCCTAGCCTTAAACTTAACCCTAATCCTGAACTAGACCTGACACTAACCCTAACAATCACCCTAGCCCTAACCATAGCTCAAACCCCAACACTTACCCTAAACCTAACCCTAACACTAACCCTAGGTCTAACCCTAACCCTAACCCTAGCCCTAATCCTAACCATAACCCTAGCCCTAAACCTATCCATTACTCTAAACATAAGCCTAAACTAAACATAGCTCTAAACATAGCTCTAATCCCACCCATTACCCTAACCCTAACTATAAACGTCATGATAACACTAGCCCTAACCCTAAGCCTACTCTAACCCTAATTGTAAACTTAACCCTAGTCATAACCCTAAACCTACTCTAACCCTAACTGTAAATCTAACCCTAGACCTAACCGTAAACCTAAACCTTGCCATAGTCCTAATCCTAGCTCAAACCCTAACTGTTATGCTAAACCTAACACTAACCCTAGTCCTCAACCTAAATCTAATGGATGGATAGTCCTAAATCTACCAATTTAGGCCTAACCCTAAACCTATCACTAACACTAACCCTATCCATTACCTAAACCTAACTTGAACACTAAACCTAACTGTATCAATTACGCTAACCCTAACCCTAACCCTAATGCTAATTCGAGCCCTAAAACTAAAACAAAACCTAACCCAAACTCTGAAAAAGACACTGACTCTAATAACACACCTAGCTCTAAACCTGACCCTTACCCTAAACATAACCCTAACACTAACACTAATCCTTATCCTAAACATAACCCTTAAACTAGACTTAGCCATAAAACTAACCCTAACAGTATCCCTAACCATGACCCTAGACCTCACATTAGCACTCTACCTAATTCTTGCCTTAAACCTAACACAAACTTGAGCCCTCATCCTAGCCCTAAAACTAGCCTTAATCCCAACCAAACCCTATCCCTAGCCAAAACCCTAATTTCAACCCTTGCCCTAGTTCTGAACCTAGGTATAACCACATCCCTTCCCCTAAACATAACCCTAAACCTAAAACTGTCACTAACAATAAACCTTGCCCTAACCCTAGGCCTAATCCTAACACTAAATATAGCTCTAATCCTAGCCGTAATTTCTTGCTAACTTTAACCCTAGATCTAACCCTAGCCCTAAGACTAATCCTAACTCTAGCCCTAGAACTATTTCTAGTACCAACCTTATCTATTGCCTAACCCTAACACTAGCCCTAACCTTAGTCCTAAACCTAGCCCTAGTCCTAAACCTAGAACTAAATCTAACTCTATATCTAACCCTAACTCTAAACTTAAACCTCACCCTAACATTAGCCCTAACCCTAATTCTAATTTGAAAACTAGCCCTAACCCTAGCCATAGCCCACAAACAAATCTGAGCTATAGCCCTAATCCTTAACCTAAACCAAATCCTAACGCTACATCTAGTCCTAACCCTATCCCTACAACTAATACTGAACCTGACTCTGACCCTAAAACTACTTCTAAACATCACCCTAACCTAAACTTAACCCAAACAGTAGACCTATCCCTAATCCTAACCCTAAAACTATCCCTAACCGTAAAGTTAGTTCTTACATTAGCCATAGCCCTAACCCTAACAAAAACACTAGCCCTAATCTGAGCCTCAACCCTAGCTTTAACCCTAACCCTAACCTAACCCTAATAATAACCCAAACCCTAGCTCTAAACCTATTCCTTACCATAAACCAAACTCTCACCCTAATGCTACCCTATTTCTAACCCTAATCCTTAGCTTACCCCAAAACCTAACTATATTACTAGTCCTAACCCTAGCCCTCATTCTATCTCTAACCCTAACCCGAAGCCTAAGCCTAACCCTTACCCTTATTCTGACCCTAACACTGACCCTAGGTCAAAGCCTGACCTTAACACTAAACCGAACCCTAACACTAGCCCTACCAGTAAACCTATACCTAAACTTAACTGTAACACTAGCACTAGACCTAAACTTAATCCTAAATATAGCCATAAATCCAGCCCTAGTCCTAAGCAAAAACCTATCCGTAGCCCTAAAATAACCATTAACCTAACACAAAGACTAACCTTATCCCTGGACCTAAACCTAATTCTAATTCTGGCCCTACTCATAAACCCCATACTAACACGAACACTCATGCTTACCCTAACACAAACCCTATCTCTAAACCTTATCCTAACCCAAAACTTAAACTTAACACTGGACATCTCTATAACCCTAATTAAAAAAAATTAGCCATAACCGTAACCCTAGCTCTTACATTACCCATAGTCCTAACACTAGCCATAAACTTCACACAAAACCTAGCCCTAATACAAGTCCTAAACGTAGACCTAAACATAGCCCTAACCCTAATCCTAGCCCAAACCCCATACCTAATGCTTGCCCTAGCCCTGACCCTAGCTCAAACTCTAACCATTAACCTAAACATAACCCTAGCTCTAACCCTAACCCTAACCCTATCCATAATCCTAACTGTAACCATAGACTAAATACTAGCTCTAACTTTATCCATTACCTTAAACATAACAATAACCTTAATGCTAACCCTAGCCCTAACCCTAACCCTAACCCTAACCCTAACTGTAGCCCTGATTCTAATCCTAACCCTCGCCCTAGCCCTAACCTAGCTCAAGCCCTAACACTTACCCTAACCCTAACCCTAACACTAACCTTAGGAGTAACCCAAACCCTAGCCCTAATTCTAACCTTAACCTAAGCGCTAACACTAGCACAAAACCTATACATTACTCTAAACATAAGCCTGAAACAAATGCTAACCCTAGGCCTAACCTTAACCCTATCCCTAACACTAACCCTATACATTACTCTAAACCTAACCTGAACTGTAAACCTAACTCTATCCATTACTCTAACCCAAAACCTAACCCTAACACTAATTTGAGCCCTAACCTTAAACCTTAACCCAAACCAAAGCCATTAGTCTTAACCCTAGTCATTATTATTAGGGTCAGATTCTTACCCTAATAATAATCTAGCTCTATACATAACCCCTACCCTAAACCTAACCATTACACTAGACCTAGCCATGAACCTATTTCTAACACTATCCCTAAACTTAACCCTAGACCTGACATTAGCCCTAGCCCTAATCCTAGCCCTAAACCTAGATTTAATCCTAACCAGAACCCTCACCCTAGCCCTATCCCTAATTATAACCCTTGCCATAGCACTGAACCTAGCTATATAACCCTATCCCTTCCCCTAAAACTAACCCTAACCCTAGACCTAACTATAGGCCTAACCCTAACACTTTTCATAGTGTTAATCCTAGCCCTATTTGAACCCTAACTTTAACCCTACCCCTAACTCTAGCCCTAAGACTAACTCTGACTCACACCCTAGCCCTATTTCTATTTATAATCCTATTCATTACCATAACCCTCACAATAGCCCTAACCCGAGCCCTAAACATAGCCATAGCCCTAACCCTAAATCTAACCATAACTCTAAATCTAACCCTAATCTTAAGCCGAAACCTCATTCTACCACTAGCTCTAACACTATTGCTAATCCAAAAACTAGCCTTAATCCAAGCCCTAGCCCTAAAACAAAACCGAGCCATTGCTCTAACCCTAAACCTTAATCTAAACCAAACCCTAACCCATAACTTGCCATAAATCAAGCTCTAATTCGAGTCATAGGCCTAAAACTAACCCTCACCATGACTCATATCCAAACACAAACCCAGCTCTAAATATCACCCTAACCCTAAAACTAATGCTAACACTAGACCTAGCCAAAACCCTAACCCTAAAACTAACCCTAATCATAACCCTAGTTCTTATATTGGCCTTAGCCAAACCCTAGCCCTGACTCTAACACAAAAATAGCCATAATCCGAGCCCTAACACTAGATTTAACCCTAAACCTAACCATAAAACTAGCCCTAAACCTAACCCTAATCCTAGCCCTAAACCTAGCTCTAATCCTATCCATTACCCTAAGCCAAACCCTATTCATAATGCTAACTCTAGTCCTAATCCTAATCCTTAGCCAAACCCAAACAATAACCCTATTACTAGTCCTAACACTAGCCCTCATTCCAGATCTAACCCTAACCCCAAACCTCACCCTAACCTTCACCCTTATTCTGACCCTAACATTAATTGTAGGTCTAAACCTGACCCTAAACTGAAACCGAAACCTGAAACTAGCAGTACCAGTAAACTTATACCTAAACCTAAACCTAACACTAGCCCTAGACCTAAACCGAATCCTAAATCTAGCTATTACTCTAGCCCTGGACCTAAACAAAAACTTAGTGCTAGCCCTAACGATAACCCTTAACCTAAACCAAACACTAACCCTAAAAATAGACCTAACCCTAGTCCTATTCTGGCTTTCACCATAACCCTAAATTTAACCTGAACATTGGCCCTGACACTAACATTAAATGTAGCTCTAAATCTGACCCTAACCCAAAACCTAATCCTAACACTAGACCTAGCCATAACCCTAACCCTGAAACTAGCTCTAATCAGAACCCTAGATATTACATTATACCCTAACCCTAGGCCTAAACCTAGCACAAAACTTAAATAACCCTAACATTAATTGAGGCCTAAACCTGCCTTAAGCATAATTTTCACCCTAACCCTAACCCTAGTCCTAACCCTAACCCTAACCCTTACCTTAGTCCTAACCCTAGCTCAAAGCCTAACCCATAGCCTAAACATAACCCTAGCACTATCCCTAATCATAACCCTAACTGTAGCCCTAATCCTAACCTTAACAATAGACCTAACACTAGCTCTAACCCTAGCCATTACACTAACTCTAAATCTAACCCTAATGATAAACCTATCCCTAACCATAACCGAAACCCTAACCCAAACCATAAACCTAACCCTAGACCTAACCCTAAACCTAAACCTTGCCATCGCCTTAACCCTAACTCAAACCCTAACCCTTGCCCTAAAACCAACAGTAAACCTAGCCCTAAAACTAAACTTAAACCTAAACCTAACCTTAATCATAAAGCTAAACTTACATCTAACCCAATCTATTACCCTAAACCTAATCCTAACGTAGTGAAAACCCTAGCCCTAACCCTAAACCTAACCCTGACTATAACACTAAACCTAACCCTCATCCTAGATGTAACCCTAGCTCAAAACCTAACCTTTACCCTAAATATAACCCTAACCCTAAGCTAGGGTTACTAGCCCTAACCCAAAACCTAACCTAACTCTAGCCCTAATCCTAACCTAACCCTAGCCCTAAATATAGATCTAACCCTATGTATTATCCTTATGATAAGGCTAATCCTAATGCTAACCCTACACATAACCCTAACCCTTTTGCTAACCCTAAAGCTCTCCATTGCCCTAAACCTACTCTGAAACCTAAACCGAATCCAATCAATTACCCTAACCCTAACTCTAACCCTAATGCTCATTTGAGCCCTATCCCTAAACCTTAACCTAAAACAAACCCTCACCCTGATCCTGACCCTAAAAATACACCTAGCTCTAAACCTGACCCTTAACCGAAGCCTAACACTTACACTAGACATAGACACAAACCTAACCCTAAATCTACCCCAAACTGTAACACTAGACCTGACATTAGCTCTAGCCCTAATTCTAGACCTAACCCTACAACAAACCCTAGCCCTCCTCCTAACCCTAAACTTAGCCTTAATCATAACCCTAACCCTAACCCTAGCCCTAACCCTAATTCTAACCCTCACCCTACTTCTGAACCTAGCTACAACACCATTCCTTACCCTAAAATTAACTATAACTCTAACCCTAACACTAGGCCTAAGCTGAACACTAACCCTAGCCCTAATCCTAGCATGAACTTAGCCCTATTCTAAAACTAACCAAAACCTTGGGCCGAAGACTAACTCTAACCCTCACCCTAGCCCTAGCCCTAGTTCTAACCCTATCTGTTACCATAACCATAACTCTAGCCCTAACACTTGCCCTATAGTTAGACATAGCCCTAATCCTAGATCTAACGCTAAATCCAAATCTAACCCTAACCCAAAGCCTAAGCCTAACACTAACACTAGCCCTAACCCTAATGCTAATCTTATAACTAGCCTAAACCCTAAACCTAGGACTAAAAAAAAAAAAACTGAGCAACAGCCCTAACCCTAAACCTTAACTTAAATCAAACCCTAACACTACACCTAAACATAACCCTAGCACTAATTTGAGTCCTAACCCTAACCTTAAAACTTACCCAGACCCTGACTCATATCCTAACACTGACCCTAGCTCTAAAGACCACCCTAAACTTAAACCAAACCCTAACAGTAACCCTAGCACTACTTCAAGTCATAACCCTAATCTTAAAGCTAACCCTTACCCTGATTGATATCCTAACAGTCAGCTTAGCACTAAACACAGCTCTCACCTTAAACCAAACACTAACAGTAACCCTAGCCCTTATTTGAGTCCTAACTCTAACCCTAAAACTAACCCTGATGCTGACTCATATCCTAACAATAACCCAGGCTCTAAATATTACCCTACCCTTAAACCTAAACCTAACACTAGACCTACCCTTAACCCTAACCCTAAAACTAACCCTAATTATAACCCTGGCTCTTACATTAGCCAATGCCCAAATATAGCCCTAACCCTAACACAAAAAACTAGCTCTAACACGAGCTCTACACATATATTTAACCCTAAACCTAATCCTAACTCTAGCATTAACCCTATCCCTTAACCTAAGAAAAAAATAAAACTAACCCTAATGGTAACCCTAGACCTATCTCTAATCCTTAGACTAACCAAAACCCTAACCCTATTAATAGTACTAACCCCAGCCCTCATTCTATCTCTAACCCTATCCCAAACCCTAATGCTAACCCTGACCCTTATTCTGACCCTAATATTAACCCTAGGTGTAAAACTGACCCTAAAACTAGACCAAGCCCTAACACTAGCCCTAGACCTAAACCAAATCCTAAATCTAGCGTTAACTCTAGCCCTAGACCTAAACATAAACCTAGCCCTAGCCCTCACAATAATCCTTAACGTAACTCAAACACTAACCCTAGCCCTAGACCTAAACCTAGTCCTAATTCTGGCTGTAACCCTAACTCTAACTCTAACCCAAACACTGACCCTGCCTTTAGAGTAAACCTATCTCTAAATCTGACCCTACAAGAAAAACTAAACCTAACACTAGACCTAGCCATAACCCTAACCCTACAACTAGCCCTCAACATAACCCTAGTTCTTCCATTACCAATAGCTCTAACCCTAGGCCTAAACCTAACACAAAACCTAGAGCTAATCCTAGGCCTAAATCAAGCCTTAAGCATAACCCTAACCCTAACCTTAACCTAACCCTCGCCTTAGTCCTAATCCTAGCTCAAAGGCTAAACATTACTCTAAACATAAACCTACACCTATCCCTCAATCTAACCCTAACCTTAGCCCTAATCCTAACTTTAACCATAGCCCTAAACCTAGGTCTAAACCTACCCATTACTCTAAACCTAAACCTAAGCTTATTGATAATCCTAGGCTCAATGCTAAACCTAAACCTAAATGGAAAACTAAACCTAGACCTAACCTTAAACCTCACTCCTGCCATAGACCTAACCCAAGCTCAAACCCTAACCCTTACTATAAACCTAAACTTAACCATAGCACTAACTCTAAGCCCAAACCACAATCTAATGTTAAAAATAGCCCCAAATCTACATCTAATCGAATACATTACCCTAACCCTAACCCTATTCCTAATGATGTCCCTAGCCCTAATCCTAACCCTAACCCTATGAGTACTATAATCTTATCCCTAGAAATAATCCTAAACCTAACCGTCACCCTAGGCCTAACCATAGCTCAAAACCTATCCCTTATGCTAAACATAAACCTAAGCCTAACCCTAGTTTTATCCCTAACCCTAACCCTAATTCAAGATCTACTCTTACCATAAACCTAAACTTAGCTCTAATCCTATCCATTATACTAACCATAACCCTTATCCTAATGTGAACCCTAGGCCTAACCTTAACCCTATTGCTAACCCTAACCCTATCAATTACCCTAAACCTAATGTAAACTCTAAACAAAACCCTATCATTACCCTAACCCACACCCTAGTGCTATTTCAAGCCCTAACCCTAAAACCTAACCACAAACTCTAACACTGACCCTGACCCTAATAAATCTCCTAGCTCTAATGATGACGTTTACACTAAACCTAACCCTTACACTGGACATAGCCAAAACACTAATCCTAAAAATATCCCCAACCATAAGCTTAGACCTGACATTAGCCATAGCCCTAATCCTAGCCCTAAACCTAACACAAACCCCAACCTTATCCTAGCCCTAAACCTAGCCTAAATCCTAACCCTAAATGTAACTTCAGGCCTAACACAAGAACTAACCCTAGCCCTAATATTAGCACTAATTTAGTCCTACTCCTAACCCTAGGCCTAGGACGAACTCTAACTCTCACCCTAGCCCCATTCCTAGTTCTAACCATATCCCTTACTGGAACCCTAATTCTAGCCCTAAACCCAGCCTTAACCCTAGCCCTATCATTAGCTCTAGCCCTAACCTAGATTTAATTTTAATTCTAAATCAAACCCTAACCCTAAGACTAACCCTAACCCTAACTCTCAATCTAACTTTAACCCTAGCCCTAAAGAGCCATAGCCCTAACCCTAACCCTTAACCTAAACCAACCCTTAACCCTAACCCTAACCTTAGCTCTAATTCTAGTTTTAAGCTGAAAACTAGAAGTAACACTGACCCTGACTCTGACCATAATACTAACCCTAGTCTAAATATCACCCTAACACTAACCCTAAACCAAACACTAAACCTACCATGAACCCTACCCTAAATTAAAACCTAAATGTAACCCTGATACTTAAATTAGCCTTTCCCCTAACCCTAGCACTAACTTAACCCAAAACCTAGCCCTATTCCAAGCCCTAACCCGTGCTTTAATCCTAACCCTAATCCTAATCCTAGCCCTAATCAAAACCATAACACTAGCCATAATCCTATCTCCAACCCTATCCATTGCCGTAACCATAACTCTAGGCCTAAACCTAACCCTATCCCGAATCCTAAACCAATGCATTATTCTAAACAAAACCTAAACCATAAACCTCATTCTATCATTACACTAACACTAACCATAACCCTAATTAGAGCCCTAACATTAAACCTTGACCTATCCCAAACTTCTAACCCATAACTTGACCCTAATAATACCCCTAGCTCTAAACCTGAACCTAACCCTAAACCTAACCCTTATATTACATGTAGCCATAAAACTAACCCTAAAACTATCTTTAACCATAACCCTAGATCTGATATTAGCCCTAGCCCCAATCCTAGCCCTAACACTAAAATAAACCATAGCACTCATGCTAGCCCCAAACCTAGCTTTAATCATTACCCTAACCCTAACCATAGTCCTAACCCTAATTCTAACCTTCACCTTATCTCTAAACCTAGGTATAATGCCATTCCTAACCCTAAACTTAACCCTAACCCTAACTCTAGGCCTAAGGTGAACACTAACCCTAGCCCTAATCTTAGCCCTAATTTAACCCTATCCCTAACCCTAACCATAACCCTAGCCCTAAGACTAACTCTAACTCTCACACTAGTCCTATCCCTACTTCTAAACCTATCCAATATCATAATCCTAAACCTAGCCCTAACCCTATCCCTACCTAGCCATAACCATTGACAAATCCTTATTCCTAGTTGTAACCTTAGATCTAACCCTAACTCTAAATCTAACCCTAATCCTAAGCCTAAGCCTAACATTAACACTAGCCCTAACCCTAACGCAAATCATAAAACTAGCCCTAACCCTAACCCTTGCAATAAAACAAAACTGGGGAATAACCCTAACCCTAAACCTTAACTTAAACCAAACCTTAACACTACACCTAGACCTAACCGTAGCCCTAGTTCGAGTCCTAATCTTAACCTTAATACTAACCCTAATTCTTACTCATATCCTAACACTCACCCTAGCTCTAAATACCACCCTAACCTTAAACCAAACCCTTACAGTAACCTTAGCCTTAATTTAAGTCCTAACCCCAACCTAAAAATAAACCTGACCCTGACTATTAACCTAACACTAACACTAGCTCTAAATTTCACATTAACCTTAAACCTAATCCTAACACTAGAGGTTTAACCCCTAACTATAACCCTAAAACTAACCCTGAAAACTCTAGTTCTTACATTAGCCATTGCTCTAACCCTTCCCATAAACCTAACACAAAAACTAGCCCTAAACCGAGCCCTAAACCTAGTTTAACCCTAACCCTAGCCCAAACCCTAGCTCTAACCCTATCCCTTACCCTATGCCAAACCCTAAACCCAATTCTAATCCTAATCCTAACCCTAATCCTTAACCTAACCCAAACCCTAACCCTATTAGTAGTCCTAACCCTAGTCCTCATTCTAGCTCTAATCATAACCCAAACCCTAACCCTAACCCTGACTGTTATTTTGCCCCTAACACTAATCATAGGTCTAAACCTGAACCTAACACTAAGCCGAACCCTAACACTAGCCCTACTGGTAACCTTATACCTAAACCTAAACCTAATACTAGCCCTAGACCCAAACCTAATCCTAATCTATCCATAACTGTAGCCCTAGACCTAAAGAAAAACCAAGCCCTAGTCCTAACAATAACACTTAGCCTTAAGTAAAACACTAACCCTTCCCCTAGACTCAACCCTAGTCCTAATTCTGGATTTCACATTAACCATAACCCTAAATTGAACACTGACCCTGACACTAACACTAACCCTAGCTCTAAACATCACCCTAACCCTAAACCTAATCCTAAAACTATACTTAGCTCTAACATTAACCCTAAAACTAGCCCTAATCATCACAAAGTTCTTACATTTGCCACAGCCCTAACCTATCACAAAATCTAGCCCTAACCCAAGCCCTACCCTAGCTTTAACCCTAAAGCTAACCATAATCCTAACCTTAGCCCTAACCCTAAACCTAAGCCTAACCCTAGACCTAATACTAAGCATAACACTAGCCCTATCACTAGCTCTAACCCTATTCATTACCCTAATGATAACATTAACGCTTCTGGTAACCCTAGGCCGAACCCTAATCCTATCCTTAACCATAACCCTATTTATTACCCTACACCTAACCTGTACTCTAAACCTAAAACTATCATTAACCTATCCCTAACCATGATGGTAACTTGAGCCTTAAACCTAAACCTTAATCTAATAAAAACCCTAACCCTGACCCTCACCCTAATAATACCCATAGCTCTAAACCTGACCCTAACAAGAAATCTAACCCTTACAATAGACCTAGCTATAAACTAACCCTAAAACTCTCTCTAACTGTAACCCTAGATCTGATATTAGCCCTAGCTCTAATCCTAGTCCTAATACTAACACAAAACTTAGCCCATATCCTAGCCATAAACCTTACCTTAATCATAAACCTAACCCTAACCATAACCCTAATTCTAACCCTCACCCTAGTCCTAAAAGTAGCTATAATCCCATCCCTTAACCTAAACCTAACCCTAACCCTAACCCTAACACTAACCATAGCCCTAAACCTAGGCCTAACCCTAACACTAACCCTCGTCCTAATCTCAGCCCTAATTAGGCCTATCCCTAACCCAACCATAACCTTAGCCCTAAGACTAACTCAAACTCTCAACCTAGCCTTATACCTAGTTCTAACCCTATCCATTACCATCACCCTAATCCTAGCCCTAAACTGCCCTAATCCTAGCCCTATCCTCACCCCTAGCTCAAAGCTTAGATCTAAACCTAACTCTAAATCTAACCCTAAAACTGAGCCTAAACCTCACATTAACACTAGCCCTAATCCTAACATTAATCCTAAAACTAGCCCTAACTCTACCCCTACCCCTAAAACAAAACCAAATAATAACCCTAACCCTAAAACTTAACCTAAACCAAACCCTAACCCTACACCTAGCCCTAATCCTATCTCTAATTCTAGTCCTAACCCTAAACTGAAAACTAATCCAGACCCTGACTCTGACCCTAACTTTAAACCTAGCTCTAAACATCATCATAACCGTAATCTTAAACATAACACTAAACGTAGCACTAACCCTGACCCTATCACTAGCTCTAATCATAACACTACTTCGAACATTAGCCATAGCCTTAATTCTAGCCCTAATCTAACCCAAAACCTAGCCTTAATCCGAGTTCGAAACATATTTTCTTAAATTATTTTTTAGTTTTCAGTGGACACAAGATCTTTATTTTATTGGTATGTGGTGCTGAGGATCGAACCCAGCGACCTGTGCATGCCAGGCAAGCACGCTATTTCTTGAGCCACATCCCCAGGCCCTAAACCTAGTTTTAACCCTAAATGTAAACCTAACCCTAACCCAAACAAAAGCCCTAATCCTTTACATTACCCTACCCCTAATGTATAGGATGATACAACCCAACCCTTATGCTAAACCTAGGCCTAACCCTAACCCTATCCATTATAGTAAACCACACCTAAACCCTAAACCTAACTCTTTCATTACCTTAACCCTAAACCTAGTGATAATTCAGGCCCTAAACCTAAACCTAACCTAACCCAAACCCTTACCTTGATCCTGACCCTAATAATAACCCTATCTCTAAAACTGACCCTTAGTATAAACCTAACCCCTACACTGGACCAAGCCATAAACCTAACACTATCCCTAACTGTAACACTAGACCTGACATTAGCCCTAGCCTTAATACTATCCCTAAACCTGACACAAAAATTAGCCCTCATCCTAGCCCTAAACCTAGTTTTAATCATAACACTAAACCTAAACCTAGACCTAACCCTAATACTAACGCTTGCCCTAGCACTCAACATAGCTATAACCCAATACCTTACCCTAAACATAACTCTAACTCTAACCCAAAGTCTAAACCTAACACTAACACTAGCCCTAATTTAGCCCTATTCCTAACCCTAACCCTAACCCTAGCACTAAGACTAACTCTAACTCTCAAACTAGCCCTATCACTAGTTCTAACCCTAACCCTTACCATAATCCTAAACCTAACCCAAACCTTAGTCCTAACCCTTGCCCTATCCTTAGCTTTAGCCCCAAACATAGATAAAAACCTAACTCTAAATGTAACCCTAACCCGAAGCCTAAGCCTAACCATTATAAATACATTTATATTTAGACTCTGTGTCTACAGATGTTTGCTTCAATTATTATTTAGAATATAGTCATTAGTTTCATAAGAGGCATACCATTTCTGGTGGTGTATAGAGAATGGAGGGTCAGGGGTAGGATGCTATGTTAAGGGGGAAAGGAATGAGGGTATGCGATGATTCTAACTTAGCAACATTGGAGGAGAACTCTAATGAATAGACAGGGGGGATTTATGGAAGAAGGTATAAATTCAAACTCCTTATCTGTATTCATAAAATTACCCTAGGTATAAATAGTAAAAGTTAGGAGTCTGAAAGTGGGATAGAGGGAGAAAGAAAAATGAAGAAAAAATAACAAGGAAAGAAAGAAAGAGAGGGGAAAAATAAGAGCAAATAAAGGGGTGGTGAGTTGGAACCTATGCAATTCCTCTATATCATACTATTCTAGTGATTCAGTTTTTAAAGTCCAATTTCATGGAAAGTTCTTGGTTTCACATATGTAGTGGTTGTGAGGACCAGAGGGGGAAGGGTAGAGGAGAATGGATGAGAAGAAAAAGAAAAGAAAAGTAAGAAAGAAAAAACAACGTCTCTCAGAACTCTCTTTTCTTTTATTGCAGTAGGTGGAGTTTTCTATTCCTAGCTTGAGTCTCTGTGCTTAGGGTGGTGGAGGTAGCCATGGTGAGAGGGCTTGAGCTTCTACCTGGAGCTTCCCTATTCTTAGTCTCTGAATTGGAAACCAGGTGCCTGTACAGTTGGTGTTTTGCATTAATAGCTACACCCCCCAAAATCTTGTGAAAAAAATCTTGAGTTATCATAGCTGGAGGTAGGGGAATTGGAAACCAGGTACCTGATAAGCTGCAGAACTAAGCTGGAAGCCATGCACACCAATAGATGGCGAGTAAGGTTTTGCAAGATGGATTCCATCTATTACCCATGTATGGTGTTTGGTGAGGTGAGTGGTTCTGGAGTGACCTTGTGCTGTGTCCAGAGCTCAGTCTGGTGACCCGCAAGCAAAGCCTCTGTGTTCTGTGCTACCTTCCGTTTGTGCAGAGAGCGTCTGTGAGGCTGAGACTGCTGTCAGCGCCCAGAGAAACTGTGCAGCTCAGCGTTCCATCTGTGCCGAGAGCACCATGGGGCCCTATTTTTTTTTTATTTCTATGATACTGGCAGGATTCATCTTTTACTTAACCTTACTGTGCTCCACAGGTTTGGGCCTTGTCGGTTCAATGGTTTGCTGTCAAGAACAAATTGTATTTTAAGGTTTCCCTTCATCATGGCTTATTGGTGTGAATGAAAATTGAGCTGGAAATTAAACAGGGTTGGCAGGAGGTACTTGAAACTTCACATAATCAGTTCTCAGTGGGCACTCTCTAGTTTCTTTCTTTTGAAGGTAGGCCAAAGATGAAGCATGCAAAAGCAACTGTATCTGAGAGCCCTTAAGGAGAAAACAGAGAAACATGTATATACTGAAAAACGTCTCCCAAAAATTTGATCAGATTTCTTTGATGCTGCACAGTATTCATCTTTTAGCCTGCTCCACTAGGCTCCCCAAGGTTGACACTTCTAGGATCAATGGTTCTCTAAACAGGTAAGGGTTAGTGTTTTGGTTAGGGCTAGCTTTAGAGCTAGTCTTAGGTTTAGAGTTTGTTTTGTTCAAATATCTTTGATACTGGGAAGATTAGTCTTTTACCTAGCCTTACTATTTGCCCCAGTTTTGGGCCTTCTCAGTTCAATGGTTCTCTGTTGGGAATAGTTTGTTTTTAATGTCTCACTTCATTTTGACCTATATGGGTAAATGCAAATGGAGCTGGAAATCAGAGGGTTGGTGCTAGCTGGTTGAAACTTCACATACTAAATCAGTTGTCTGTGAGCACTCTCTGGTTTCTTCCTTGTAAAAGTAGCAATAAACTGAAGCATGCACAACAACTTTATCCAAGAGCACTTTAGGAGGAAACAGGGCAATATGCATGTACTGAAATGCCTCCCCCAATTATTTGGTCAGATTTCTTTGATACTGTGCAGGATTCATCTGTAAGCTTGCCCATAGTCTCCCCAAGTTTAAAACTTTTATGATCAAAGATTCTCTTAACAGGTTAGGCTTAGTGTTAGGTTAGAGTTAGCACAAGTGTTATAACTAGTCTTAGGTTTAGAGTTAGTTTTTTTCAAATTTTTGGATACTGGGCAGGATTTATCTTTTTCCTATTTTTTAGTATGCTCCACAAGTTTGGGCCTCCTAGTAAAAGGGTTTGCTCTCATAAGCAGTTTTAATCTTCATGTTTCAATTCATTTTGCCATATAGGGGTGAATGGAAATGGAACTGGACTTAAACAGGGTTTGTGATAGCTGCTTGAAACTTCACACACTCAATCAGTATTAGGTTAGGGATAGGGTTACAGCTAATGTTTTGTTACATTTAGTATTGTTCAAATTTCTTTGATACTGGGCAAGATTCAACTTTTACCTAAACTTTCTATATTCTCTAGGTTTGGGCATTTTGGGTCAAGGGTTTACTCTCCTGAACAGTTTGTATTTTAAGTTTTCATTTCATTTTGACCTATGCATATAAATGGAAATGGGGCTGGAAATCCAACTGGGTTGGTGCTAGCTACTTCAAACCTCACACACACAATCAGTTTTCTATGGAAATTCTCTGGTTTGTTCCTTGTAAAAGTAGCCCTAAGCTGAAGCATGCAAAGCAATTTAATGTGAGAGCACTTTAGAAGAAAACAGGGAAATATGCATGTACTGAACTATCTCCCCAACTATTTGGTAAGATTTCTTTGATATTGTGAAAGATTCATCTGTTAGCCTACCCAACTTGGCTCCCCAAATGTGCAACTTCTAGGACCAAAGGGACTCTAAACAGGTTAAGGTTAGTGTTAGGGTTAGTGTTAGGACTAGGATTAGACTTAGTGTTAGGGTTAGAGTTAGTTTTGTTTTCAAATTTCTATGATACTGTTCAGGATTCATCTTTTTCCTATTTTGACGATACTCCAAATGTTTGGGCCTCCTACCTAAAGGGTTTGCTTTCAGGAACAGTTTCAATTTCATATTTCTCTTCTTTTTGCCCTATAGGGGTGAATGGAAATGAAGCTGGAAATTGAACAGGGTTTGGGCAAGCTGCTTGAAACATTCACACACTCCATCAATTTTCAGTGAGCATAATCTGGTGTTTGCCATGGAAGTAGCCCTAAGATGAAGTAGAAAGTAACAGCTTTATCTCTGAGTGCTTTAGGATCCATCAGAATACCCATGTACTGAAAGAGCTTCAAATTTTTTGGTTGGATTAATTTGATACTATACAGGATTCATCCTTGACCTAGCCTTAGTAGGCTTTCCAAGTTTGGGCCTTCAAGGTTCAATGGTTCAGAAAAATTCACTTTATTTTGAACTATTTTGTTGAAGAGAAATGGAGCACGAAATCAAACAGGGTTGCTGCTAACTGCTTGACACTGCACACACTGAATCACTTCACTGTGGGCATGCTCTGGTTTGTTCCTTATGAATGTTGCCCTCAGCTGAAGCATGCAAAGCAACTATATCCCAGAGCACTTTTGGAGAAATCAAGTAAGTATGTATGTACTGAAACACTTCCCCCAATTATTTGCTCAGATTTCTTTGATACTGTGCAGGATTCATCTGTTAGCTTTCCCCACTAGGCTCCCTTAGTTTGGGACTTATATGATCAAAGGTTCTCTAAACAGGCTAGGGTGAGCTGTAGGGTTAGGATTAAGGATAGATCTAGTGTTAGGTTTACAGTAGTTTTGTTCAAATTTCTTTGATACTAGGCAGTCAGTATTTATTTTAAGGTTTCACTTCATTTTGACCTGTATGGGTAAATGGAAATGGAGCTGGAAATCAAACAGCATTTTTGCTAGCTACTTGAAACTTCACACTCTCAATCAGTTCTCTGTGAGGACACTCTGGTTTTATCATTGTGAAAGTAACCCACAGATAAAGCATGCAAAAACAACACTATGCGAGAGCATTTTAGGAGACAACAGGAAAATATGCATGTACTGAACTACCTCCCCCAATCATTTGGTCAAAATTTTTGATACTAGGCAGGATTCATCTGTTGGCCTGCCCCACTAGGCTCCTCAACTTTGAGACTTCTATGATCATAGGTTCTCTCAGCAGGTTAGGGTTATCCTTATGGTTAGAGTTAAGTCTAGTGTTAGGGTTAGAGTTTGTCTTGTTCAAATTTCTTTGATACTGGGCAGGATACATTTTTACCTAGCCTTACTAGGTTCCCCAGGTTTTGGCCTTCTTAGTTCAATTCTTTGCTGACAGAACTATGGATTCACTTCATTTTGACCTACATGGGTCAAAGGACATGGAGCTGGAAATCAAACACGGTTGGTGCTAACTGCTTGAAACTTCACACACTCAATCAGTCCTCTGTGGGCACTCTCTGGTTTGTTCCTTGTGAAATTAATAATAAGCTGAAGCATGAAATACAAATTTATCTGAGAACACTTTAGGAAAAAACATGGAACTATGCATGTACTGAAATATCTCGCCCAATTATTTTGCCAGATTTCTTTCAAACTGCCCATGATTCATCTGTAAGCTTGCCCCACTAGACTCCCCAATTTTGAAGCTTCTATGATCAAAGGTTCTCTAAACAGATTAGGTTTAGGTTTAGACTTAGTGTTAGGCCTAGGTTTAGACCTGGTGTTAGGGTTAGAGTTAGTTTTTTAAAAATTTCTGTGATACTGGGCAGGATTCACGTTTTTCCTATTTTTACTATTCCCCAAATGTGTGGGCCTCCTACGTAAAAGGGTTTTCTCTCAGGAATAGTTTCAATTTTCATGTTTCTCTTCTTTTTGCCCTATAGGGGTGAATGAAAATGAAGCTGGAAATAAAACAGTCTTTGTGCTAGCTGCTTGAAACTTCACACACTCAATCAGTTCTCTGTGAGCATTCTCTTCTTTGTTTCCTGTAAAGTATCCCTAAGCAGAAGTAGAAAGAAACAGCTTTATCTCTGATTGCTTTAGGAGCAATCAAAATACACATGTACTAAAAGAGCTTCAAAATTTTTTTGGTCGGATTATTTTGATACTGTACAAGATTCATCTTTGACCAACCTTAGAAGTGTCTCCAAGTTTGGGCCTTCAAAGTTCAATGGTTCAGTGTCAAGAACAGTTTGACCTTTTAGTTTTCACTACATTATGACCTATAAGTATGAATGGAAATGGAGCTGGAAATCAAACAGTGTTTGTGCTAGCTGCATGATACTTCACACACTCAGTCCCTTCACTGTGGGCATGCTCTGGTTTGTTCCTTGTTAAATTACCTTAAGTTGAAGCATGAAAAATCAATTTATCCAAGAGCACTTTAGGAGAAAACATGGGAAATAGGCATGGACTCAAACACCTTCCCCAATTATTGGTCAGATATTTTTGATACTGGGAAGGATTCATCTGTTACCTTGCCCTGTAGGCACCCCAAGTTTGGGACATTTATGCTCAAGCTCTATGAACAGGAAAGGCTTAGTTTTAGGATTAGGGTTAGGGCTAGGGTTAGAACTAATGTTTGGGTTAGAGTTGGTTTTGTTCAAATTTCTTTGATACTGGTCAGGATTAATCTTTTACCTAGCATTACCATGTTTCCCAGCTTGGACCTTCTCAGTTCAAGGTTCACTGTCAGGAACAGTTTGTGTTTTAAGGTTTCACTTCATCTTGACTTCTATGGGTTAGGGTTAGGGTTAGAGCTATGGCTCGTTTTGCTTTAGGGCTAGTACTAGGGTTAAGGCTACATTTTGAATTAGTTTTAGGGTTAGGGCTAGTGTTAGGGTGAGGGTTAGGGTTAGATTTAGAGTTAGGGTTAGATCCAGGGTTAGGGTTAGGGCTAGGGTTAGTTTTACAGTAAAGGATAGGGTCAGAACTAAGGAAATGGCCTGGACAAGAGTTAGATTTAGATTTAGGACTAGGCTTAGTGTTAGGGTTAGTGTTAAAGCTAAATTAGTGCTAGGATTAGGGCTAGGATTAGTGTTAGGGTTAAGCCTAGGGATAGGGCTATGTTTAGAATTAGAATTGGTTTTAGGATTAAGTTTAGGGGAATGTGTGGGGTTATAGCTAGCTTTAGGGCTAGGGTGATGGTTAGGTAGGATTAGTGGTAGAGTTAGTGTTTAGGTTAGGATTAAGGCTAGGTTTAGGGCTAGGGTTTCTGTTAGGTTCAGTGCTAGAACTAGGACTAGGGCTATGTTTAGGGTAAGGTTCAAGTTTACAGTTATTATTATTGTTACAGTCAGGGTTAGCATTTGGTTAAGGTCAAAGTTTAGGGTTAGGGTTTGAATTAGTGTTAGGTTCAGGCTTAGGGTTAGGGTAATGGATAGGGTTAGGTTTAGGTTTTAGTTAACGTTTACGGTAATGGATGGGTTAGGATTAGCAATAGGGTTAAGGTTAGCATTTGGTTAGTATTATGTTTAGTATAATGGATAGATTTAGAGCTAGGGTTAGAACTAGGTTATTGTTTGGATTAAGTCTAGGAGTAGAGTTAGTTTTAGGGATAGGCCTAGGGTTTGGTTTATGAAAAGTGTTAGGTTAAGGGCTAGGGTTATGGTTAGGTTAAGGTAAGTGTTAATGTTTGAGCTAGGGTTAGGGCTAGGGCAAGGGTTAGGTTTATGTTTAGGTCTAGGGATATGTTTATGTTTAGTTTTTGGTTTATTGTTCGGGTTATGGCTAGAGTTTTCATTACAGTTAGGGTTAGGTTTAGGGTAATGGATAATGTTAGATTTAGGGTTAGGGTTATGGTATAGATTAGGGCTAGTTTTTTTATTAGGTTTGGTGTAAGGTTTAATGTTTCTGCTATGGTTAGGGCTATGGTGAGGTTTAGGTTTATGGTTGGGTCTTGGGATACATTTATGTTTAGGGTTAGGTTTAGTGTTAGGGATAGGGTTATAATTAGGGTTAGGGTTTGGGTAATTGACAGGTTTAAGGTTAGGGTAAGAGCTAGGGTTACGGTTATGGTTTAGGGTAGGGCTAGGGTAATGTTTAGGGTAAGGGTTTGGATTTGAACTAGGGTTAGGTCTAAGGCAAGGGTTAGTGTTAGGGTTAGTGTTAGGGCTAGGTTTAGGGTTAGGGTCATGCTTAGGGCTAAGTTTAGGCTTAGGATTATTGCTAGGTTTTGTGTTAGGTTTAGGGCTAGGATTAGGACTATGGTTAGGGCTAGGGCTACTCTTAGGGTTAAGATTAGGGTTAAAATAGTGTTAGGGCTATGGTTATGTTTAGGGCTAGTATTAGGGTTAGGGTTATGGCTAGGTCTAGTGTTAGGACTAGGTTTTGGGTTTGGGTCAGGTTTAGAGATGGGTTAATGTTAGGGTCAGGGTCAGTGTTCCGGATAGGATTAGGATTAGGGTTAGAGCCAGAATTAGGCCTAGTGTTAGGGTTATGGGTAGGGTAAGTGTTTAGTTTAGGTTAAGGATTATTGTTAGGGCTAGAGCTAGGATTTTGTTTAGGTCTAGGGCTAGAATTATTGCTAAATTTAGGATTAGTTTGGGGTCTAGATCTATGTTAGGGTTAGTTATAGGTATAGGCTTACTGCAGGGCTAGTGTTAGGGTTTGGTTTAGGGTTAGGGTCAAGTGTATGCCTAGGGTTAGTGCTAGGATCAGAATAAGGGTCAGGGTTAGGGTTAGAACTAGAATGAGGGCTAGGGTTAGGACTAGTAATACTGTTAGTGTTTAAGTTAGGCTAAGGATTAGGTTTAGGATTAGGGTTAGCTTTTGGTTTAGGGTTTGGCTTAGGGTAAGGGATAAGGTTAGAGCTAGGGATATGGCTCGGGTTAGGGTTAGGTTTATGGCGAGTATTAGGGTTAAGATAGGGTTTGGCTTAGGGTAAGTGATAGGGTTGTACCAAGGGTTAGGGATTGGGTTAGGATTAGGGTTAGGGCTAGTGTTAAGGTTAAGATAGGGTTTATGCTAGGGTTAGGACTAGAATTAGAGGTAGGCTTTGTGTTAGGGTTAGGGCTAGGGTACTGACAACGATTAATGTATGAACTAGGGTTACAATTAGGGCTAGTTTTAGGGTTATGGTTAAGGATAGGTCTAGTGTTAGGGTTAATTTAAAGTTAGGGTGATGTTTAGAGCTAGGACTAGTGTTAGGATCAGCATCAGGGCCAGGGTTATTTTTAGAATGAGGGTTAGGGCTAGGTGTAGGTTTATGGTTTGGTTTGGGTTAAGGGTTAGCGTAAGGGATATGGCTTGGTTTTGTTTTATGGCTAGGGCTAGGTGTAAGGAACGTTTTAGGATTAGTATTATTGTTAGGACTATTGTTAGAGTTTGGATTAGGATTATGGTTATGGTTAAATTTAGAGTTAGGTTTAAATTTAGAGTTAAGTTTAAATCTAGGGTTGGCCTAAGACTAAGGATAGAACTAGGGCTAGGGCTAGGGCAAGAGTTAGAGTTAGTCTTAAGGCTAGGTTTAGGGTTAGGATAGGACTAAATTAGGGTTATTGCTAGGCTTAGTGTTAGTGTTAGGCCTAGGGTTAAGGCAAGGGTTAGGTTTAAGATTATGGTTAATTTTTAGGGTTATGGTTAGGTTTAGGGTAAGGGATGGGGTTATAGTTAGGTTTAGGGCTAGGGCGAAGGTTAGAATTAGAGTTAAACCTTGGGTTATGGTTTGGGTTAGAGTTAAGGCTAGGTTTAGGGCTAGTGTTAGGGCTAGGGTTAATTTCAGGTCCAGTTTTACAATTAAAGACAGTTTTAGGGTTAGGTTAGATGTAGTGTAAGGGTTCGGTTTAGGGTTAGGATCAGATTTAGTGCTAAGGGTATTGTTTGGGTCAGGGTCGTGATTAGTGTTTGAGATAGGTTAAGGTTTAAATTTAGGGCTCCAATTAGCATAGGGTTATGATTAGGGTAATGATATAGTTTGGTTTAGGTTTCAAGTTAGATTTAGGGTAATGGATATGGTTAGGATTAGGGATACGGTAAGCTTTAGGCCTAGGGGTAGCATTAGGGTTAGGATTATGGTTAGGGTAATGGATAGGGTTAGAGCTAGGGTTAGAGCTAAGGTCATGGTTATTATTAGTGCTAGGTTTAGGGTTAAGGTTAGGGTTAAATTATTAATTTATCTAATAATTTATTATTAATTAATAATAAATTATTATTAATTAGGTTTAGGACTCAGATTAAGCTAGGCTTTGGGTTAAGTTAGGGCTACGGTTAGGGTTATGGCTAATGTAAGTACTAGGGTTAAAATTAGGGCTAGTTTTAGGGTTAGGATTAGGGTTAGGGATAGGTCTAGTGTTATGTTTAGGGTTATGTTTGGGGTGGATGTTTAAACTAGGGTTAGTGTTAGGTTCAGAATCACTGTTAGGGTTAGTTTTAGGGTTCTACTTAAAATAGAATTGTGGCTAGAGTTAAGGCTAGTTGCAGGGTTAGGGTTTGGTTTAGGTTAAGGGTTAGGGTTACGGCTATGGCTCGGTTTTGTATTAGGGCTAGGCTAGAGTTAGGGCTAGTTTTAGGAGTAGCATTAGAATTAGGGTTAGGGTTAGGGTTAGTGTTAGGTTTAGGCTTAGGCTTTGCATTAGTGTTATATTTAGAGTTAAGTTTAGATCTAGGGTTAGGGTTAGGGCTAAGGAAATGGCTAGGGTTGGGCCTAGGGCTATGGCTAGGTTTAGAGTTCCAGTAAGGAATAGGGTTAAAAGTAGTTTTAGGGCTAGGGAGTGAGTTAGACTTAGTTTTAGGACTAGGATTAGGATTAGGGTTAGGGTTAGGAATAGGGCTAAGGTAGGTCTAAGATTAGGGATAGGGTTGGTTTTAAGTTAGGCCTAGGTTTAAGGTTAGGGTTATGATGAAAGCTATGTTTAGGGCTAATATGGGCTAGGGTTTGTGTTCGGGTTATGGCTAGGATTATATCTCCGGCTAATGTCAGGTCTAGGGTTATGGTTATGGATATTTTTAGATTTAGGTTTTGGCTAAGTCTAATGTAAGGATTAGGTTTAGGGTAAGGGTTAGGTTAGAGTTACGGGAATTATTAGGGTAAGGGTCATGGTTTTTAGGGTTTCTTTTAGGTTTGAGTTTAGGGTTAGTGCTCAAATTAGAATAAGGGTTATGGTTAGAGCAATGATAGGGTTAGATTTAGGGTACAGGTGAGGTTTTGGGTAACTGATAGTGTTGGGTTTAGTTATAAGTTTAGGGTTAGGCCTAGGGTTAGCATTAGGGAAAGAGTTATGTTTAGAGTAATGGATACAGTTAGAGTTAAGGTTAGGGCTAGTGTTATGGTTAGGATTAGGTCTTAAGATAGGGTTAGGCGTAGAGTTAGCATTAGGGTATGGGTTATGATTAGGGTAATGGATACAGTTAGAGCTAAGGTTATAGCTAGACTTTTGGTTAGGTTTAGGACTTGAGTTTTTGTTACGGTATGGGTTAGAACTAGGGTTAGGGTTACTGTTATGTTTAGTGTAAGAGTTAGGTTCTGAGCTATTATTAGGGTTAGAGCAAGGATTAGGTTCAGGGTTATGTTTAGGGTTAGGATTATGGTAGGTTTAGGGTTAGTGTAAGGGTTAGGGAAATGCTTATAATTAAGTTTAGGGTTAGGGTTAGGGTAATAAATATGGTTAGATGTAGGTTTAGGGTTAGGGACAGGGTTAGATTTAAGTTTAAGCTTAGGCCTATGGTTATGCTTAGGTTTATGATAAGGGTTAGGGTTTAACCTATGGCTAGAGCTATAGCAAGTATTAGTTTAGGGTTAGGTCTAGGGTTAGTCTTCTGTTTAGGGTTAGGATTATGGTTAGGGTTAAACCTAGGGTTACAATTAAGGTTAGGGTAATGGGTTTAGAGGTAGGATTAGGGCTAGGGTTAAGGTTAGGATTAGGACTAGGTTTAGGGTTAGATTCAGGGATAGTTCTAGGTTTATGTTTATAGTAAGGGTTAGGTTTTGAGCGAGGGTTAGGTCAAAGGAGAGGGTTAGGTTTGGGTTAGGGCTAGGGTTAGGGTTAGGGTTAGCTTTATGCTTAGTGTTAAGTTAAGGCCTAGGATTAGCTCTAGGTTTTGTGTTAGGTTTAGGCCTAGGGTTAAAGCTGTGGGTAATGTAAGAGCTAGGGTTATGATTAGGGCTAGTCTTCAGGGTTAGGGTTATGGCAAGATCTAGTGTTAGGTTTAGATTTTCAGTTAGGGTCAGGTTTAGAAGTAGGTTTACTGTTAAAGGCAGAGTCAGTGTTTGGGTTAGAGTTCAAGTTAGGAGTAGGTTTAGGTCTAGGGGTAGGGTTAGTGTTTGTGTTAGGATAAGGGTTATTGTTAGGCCTAGGACTAGGGCTACAACTAACGTAAGGAACTAGGGTTGTGATTAGGGCTACTTTTAGGGTTAGGGTAGCGGTAAGAGTAGTTTTAGGGTTAGGTATAATTTTAGGGTGATCTGAGAGCTATAGTTAGTGTTAGGGTCAGAATTAGGGTCAAGGTTAGGTTTTGGTTTAAGTTAAGGGTTAGAGTTAGGGCTATAGCTCAATTTTTTTAAGGCTAGGACTAGGTTAGAGCTAGTTTTAGGATTAGAGTTAGTTTTAGGGCTAGATTTAATGTGAGGTTTAGGTTTACAGTTGGGGTTAGTTATAGAGTTATGGTTAGATCTAGGGTTAGGTTTAGGGCTAAGGGTAGAGCAAGTGTTGGGGTTATGCCAAGGGATAGGGTTAGAACTAGGAATAGGGCTAGGGTGATAGTTAGAGTTAGTATTAGTGCTAGTGTTAGGATTAGGGTTAGGGCTAAATTAGAGCTAGGATCAGGTCTAGGATTAGTGTAAGGATTTAATCTAGGGTTAGAATTAGGGTTAGATTTAGGGGAAGGGTTGAGGTTATATCTAGGTTCAGATATAGGGTGAAGGATAAAATTAGAGATAGGGCTAGAGTTAGGGTTCGGGTT